>NC_090254.1:25275804-25328782 GCF_037325665.1 Littorina saxatilis
GAATTCTAAAACTTAAACGTAGGGAGATCTCATCTGTCTCTTCCCGACCGCAAAAGACCCCATGGCTCCCAAAACCTTCGTTCCATCATGGACACCACTCACAAAATTTACATCCAGCAATGGCTAAGGGCTGTTACCCACTTTAACGCAAGTTTTTTTAAATCTATTTTGGGCCATTGGTGTTCTTTGCTTGAGTAGTCTGAGTAGAAGAAGAAATGAACGCGTGGTAAAAACCGATTTGATGATGATTACTAGGAAGACGATACACGAGAACCCAGACGTTGGGACAAGGAACGAGCAATCTTCAGGACAATAATCTTGCCAAAGTGCTTAGGGCTCACCCTCAAAATGGCGGGATTTAGTGCGTATCCCAAAAGAGATGTGAACAATGGAAGTCATAGAGAGTGAAACTCTGGATTTATAGTTTAAGTATTGCAACCAAAGTTACGTTGAACGAAGTAGTTGATTTTGATACTGACTTTCGTCCAACTTCCACTGGATTTGGTCTAGAATGCGTAGATTTTGATCATGCCTTACAAAATGTTTCCGGACCCCCCCCCTAGACTTCAGAGATGTTTCCTCTCAGCCATTCCCATGAATGAGTGTTACTACCGTATGTTAAATGATCTCGAGGAGTATTTCCTTTTTGTGGAAATAGATGTATTGTGTTAGTTTTAATATGAACTGTTAAGTTAGCAAACCTCACTATTCTGATACAAAAGTAACGTTTTCCTTCAATTTTCAAACCTCAATGGCATGTGGAAGATAAAAATCACAGAAACACGTTTGGGTAGAAAATAATCTCCGCCTTTTCTGATCAAAAATATCCAGTTGACTTACCATTATATTACGTACAGTCACAAAGGTCTATACTTCACTCTTTCCAACATGAGATACATGACTGCAAATGCATGCAAAAAATAACAAATTCAAGATTAACAGTGTGTGTGTGTGTGTGTGTATGTGTGTGTGTGTGTGTGTGTGTGTGTGTGTGTATGTGTGTGTGTGTGTGTGTGTGTGTGTGTGTGTGTGTGTAGTGTGCGTGCAGTGCGCGTGTGGGCGTGTGTGTGCATGCGTGTGTGTGGGAGGGGGTACGTGTGCTTTCCAATCCATGTTAATATGTATGTACGTACAATGTTGGTGTCCTTGTGTTTGTGTTCTACCGCATGTTAGCATATTTCTAACTAACTTTCGAATGAAAAGTGTCCATAACCACATCAAAACCAGAACACGGTAAATAAACTTCGCCGTCATAAAAACGAACGTGCCTGGTTAAGTCATTATGGTCTTTGCAGATGAAGATGTTTATCAGAAAAACTTACTTGATCTCAAAACGTTCTCCCCCGGCGATTATTTGTGTTCATGCCAAACGGAAACGCCCTGCTTTCTAACTGACTTGCATCTGGGAATTAAGATATTCGTACCAACAAGTTTGTGCGCGCAATTTTGCGGAAAAGAGCATGATTGTTTACACCGATAAGTGCCAAAATTGTGCAGTCAGAAAACAAGCAGTACCGTTTGAAGCATAAAGATGTAGTCTTCTGTTCTTCTTCTGCGTTCGTGGGCTGAAACTCCCACGTACACTCGTGTTTTTTGCACGAGTGGAATTTTACGTGTATGACCGTTTTTTTACCCCGCCATTTAGGCAGCCATACGCCGTTTTCGGAGGAAGCATGCTGGGTATTTTCGTGTTTCTATAACCCACCGAACTCTGACATGGATTACAGGATCTTTTTCGTGCGCACTTGGTCTTGTGCTTGCGTGTGCACTCGGGGGTGTTCGGACACCGAGGAGAGTCTGCACACAAAGTTGACTCTGAGAAATAAATCTCTCGCCGAACGGGGGACGAACTCACGCTGACAGCGGCCAACTGGATACAAATCCAGCGCGCTACCGACTGAGCTACATCCCCGCCCACTAAAAATGTAGTGATTCTTATACTGGACAAGACTAGATTACACCCCATCACCTATGCACGGTGTGAAACGTGATAGACATGGTTTTTATTAATTTATGTATTTATTTATTAAAGGTTTTATTCACCGACAGCGATTCGGTCGAAACTTACCACTTCCCAATCAAAGTAGCCAGGCGATTCAATCGTGCTAACCATTGGGAAGGTGCTCTTGGCGTATATTAAAACGTGGGTGGATTCTTTGATAGATTTGGCATGCCGATTGGAAGGAAGGTGTCTATAACATCTGAATAAAGAATAAAATGTCAGCAATACGAGGAGTCAGGGTAAAAACTCCAGGCAGGTGTAGTGCTGCAAAGAGCAGAGAAACTCGATCATTTCACTTGAGTGCAAAATGCCCAACAAATTCAATTCGAGATTGTAATGCTCAGGCAATTCTGCCTCAACTTCAAAGTTCCAACTTTTGTGCAGAGTTGAAGTGCAGTACAAATAAGACCTGCAGACGCTACTTTGAATAATCTATCACTTATAACATCAGTGTAGTAAGCATCGAGCTGGTGCGGTGCATGCTTGGTGCACAGTAATTCAGTTTAACCTTCGAGCACCCAGCCCACCTCATCATCTGATTATGTCGTCTCTTCTACGTAAAGCCAAACTACCAGGAAGCAGACTTTGTGCAGCTTTCAAAGAAATAAGCGTCGCAGAAGTGAAACAGAAGCAGACATTCAGGTCCCGTGACCACTTGACTGCGTTCTGATTGGCCGGGCACAATTTAGTCACGCTGCCCCACATTGCCACAGACTTAGCAGACGACTTCCGCCGGCAATTCATCAGGTTTTGCGCTACTTCAGGCGTTGAACCAGAAAGGCCAAGGGGAAAGATTTGGTCGTAAATGGGCCCTGCCAGCGGGGCACGGGAACATAGTAAAGGCATGAGATTGATGGAGAAAAGTACTGAAGAGTCCTTGAACACGACATTTGCTGCTAAAACCGGACGGCTCGACGAGCAATGAAGGTGAATTAGTTTTTGCAAAGGCCGAGTTTGTCACATCAGCTTGTCCTTATATTTGACCAAAGCAACTACATCTACGGCTTTGACGTGGGCGAACATAACGATAGGCGCAGATGCAAAATGAACCTAGTGTACTCATGTTTAGTTGATGCGATTTTTTTCTGGGACCTGTATTTAAAACTCATATGCACGTAAATTCGTACAAACACACACAAACGACACAACGTTTACCCCAAACATCCTTACTATAACCCAAGGAAAATAGAATGTACAGAGGGGTGCCATAAGTACTGCCTACTTGATGTCCCCAAACTGCAAACTGAAATTTGGAGCTTCGCGCATAACTTCACCTCGTCGGAACTAAACAACGGAGCGTCACTAAATGTTACATGACAAAAGTACATGATGTCACCTTTATTGTCTTAGAAGTTTTCAACTGTCGTCTGTCAGTTTTTCGCTACTCGCTTGTAAAATTATGAACATGACCAGGAAATGTAAAAATCTGACAGTCAGGTGTAAATGATTTACTGTACATGCAAGTAAAGCTAAATAATCTCAATCAGGAACAAAAGCAATGTTTGGGAGAAACCAAGGAAATACTTCATAACAGTTCAAATGGCTTGAGTTGCGATAACAACTGAATAGTTAACAATCCTAAATGCAGAAATCCTCTGCGAGGGCGTCAATATCCATTCTTCGAAATACACTGTCAATTATGATATCGGGCTGTTTGATCCATTTCGGGGCGGGGATGTAGCTCAGTCGGTAGCGCGCTGGATTTGTATCCAGTTGGCCGCTGTCAGCGTAAGTTCGTCCCCACGTTCGGCGAGAGATTTATTTCTCAGAGTCAACTTGTGTGCAGACTCTCCTCGGTGTCCGAACACCCCCGTGTGTACACGCAAGCACAAGACCAAGTGCGCACGAAAAAGATCCTGTAATCCATGTCAGAGTTCGGTGGGTTATAGAAACACGAAAATACCCAGCATGCTTCCTCCGAAAACGGCGTATGGCTGCCTAAATGGCGGGGTAAAAAACGGCCATACACGTAAAATTCCACTCGTGCAACACGAGTGTACGTGGGAGTTTCAGCCCACGAACGCAGAAGAAGAAGAAGAAGAAGAAGAAGAAGATCCATTTCTAGTAGGACTTTGAATGTGCCGGAGGGAAACGTGATCTGTGAATACAAAAACAGCAATTTTTGTCATGTGTTAGTTAAACACTGTGAAACAAATGACCGTTTGTTTAAAAAATGATGTGCTCGCTGCACTGCCATGTGCATGAACACAGCTGTGAATAGACGACACATAAACAGACGAGTTCATGCACATGTATGGTTTTATTTTTATATTCACATATTCCAGCACCAACCAGTCAAAAGCAAATCTAGAGTCATCTGCCAGTCGGCCACTTGGTAGCCTTCCAAATCCATTTCTTCTTCTTCCTCGTTCATGGACTTAGACTCCCACGTTCTCTCATGTTTTTAGCACGAGTAGATTTGTACGTGTATGACCGTTTTTACCCCGCCATTCAGGCAGCATACGCCGATTTCGGGGGAGGCATGCTGGGTATTTTTGTGTTTCTATAACCCATCGAACTCTGACATGGATTACATGATCTTTTCCGTGCGCACTTGGTCTTGTGCTTGCGTGTACACACAAAGGGGGTTAAGACACTAGCAGGTCTGCACATAAGTTGACCTGGGAGATCGGAAAAATCTCCACTCTTAACCCACCAGGTGGCAGCGACCGGGTTTCGAACTCACGACCTCCCGATTATGAGGCGGACGTCTTACCACCACGCCACTGCGCCTTGCCTGTGTACGCATCGCTTTCTTGCAGGCTATAATCAGTTATATGAAGAAAAATACACAAACTACAATCCAAAAGTTTGAAAGCCTGAGGCAAGTAACTTTTTTTTTTTTTTTTTTGCTTTGAAGGTTTTAAGAAAAGTTATTTCACTGTGTAAGGTGGTTGATATGAATGATTTTGTTTCTGAACATATAGATTATAATGTGAACATCCTACGAGATTACGGGGCAGTTGTAAATAAGGGGGGAACTGCCTTTCACGCCTGGTGGCGTGTAGGGCAGCGTGTAAATAAGGAGTGGATTGAAAATAGTATGTTATATGTCCATAAGTTTCTACATTTTAAGATTTTTGACCTATAAAGAGTGTTAGGAAACGCTACCGTTGCTGAGCTTTGGTTCAGTTTTGTGTGTTGCATGTAGTTGACTTATTTGTACTTTGTGGGAAAGTACCGATATTATATTTTGTAAACACAATATTTATGCTTGGACGAGAATGCAGGTGAACTTTCTAGTCCTGTCAAAACAAGTTGTTTACCATGCTGATTTAGTGTGAGTTCGTGGCGTTCGATCGGATTAAGGGCGTCGGCACCTTTTGATGTACGTCACAGAGAACGTCACCATTCTAGTCCATGGGCGGTTCGCATATAATGTAGTTGTATCATGTTCGGTCTGGAATATTCTCGAGATTGAGTATTTACTATATATGCCAGCGCGATTTGAATGTTAAAAAAGCTTCTATTTGAGTTCTGCTACGTTGTGTAGTTGCATGTATTGAATGCTGAATAAATCCTCGAACTCAATTTGACGAGTTGTTTTCTGTTGCTGCGAAGACGGGCGACGTAGAATAAAAGAACACAACTATACGACATTTGAGAACTTGTGGCAATCTCAAGTGTCGTGTAACAATTGGGGGCCAAGCCAAGGATCTACGTTTAACGCCAAGGGTTTTCCAGTAACAAGGACTAGCGTCAAGACAGTCACAGGAGGTAGCCATCAATCGGGTGTATCCTGAGGGATCAGTATTGAGACTACGGAACCGTGGATTCGGTGTGACTGGTGAAGAGTTTGGTAATCGCCGCAGCTCGGTACGGTGAGCGACGCCGGAGTGTATCGGGATTACAGAGGTTAGCTGCCGTTTGGACGAGACGGACTTCGTCGCGGAGCTAGTGCATTAATACTACGAAATACGACTGAGGTACGTCGTGTACGTATCGTGAGCAGAGTGCGCCGTCACGTTAGACGAGGAGGGTGGCAGCCTGCGTCTACGAAGGTGAACAGCGACGAGAGAAGCATCGGAGGTGCAGTAGAGACTGTGTTCTTTTAGAAGACTACATTCGTCTACGTTCGTGGCTGTGAAATAATACAGACGAACGCACCGGAAAAGACCAGAATGGCTGAGTTCTGGGCAAAAGGAGTTGAACTGGGACTGAAAGGCAAGCAGCTGACGGAGTTCGTCGAGTCCCAGACACGACTGCAAGCGCAGCGTGAAGAAAGACAAGCGCAGCGTGAAGAAAGACAAGCGCAGCGTGAGCGTGAAGAAAGACAAGCGCAGCGTGAGCGAGAAGAAAAAGAAAGACAAGCGCAGCGTGAGCGTGAAGAAAGACAAGCGCAGCGTGAAGAAAGAGAAGCACAGCGTGAAGAAAGGCAAATGGAGCTGAAACGCGTAGAGCTCCAGATAGAAATGGAGACGAAGCGCTTAGAGCTTCAGACAGAAATGGTGCGTGTTCAAAATGAGCACGCGGCACCACGCCAAAGAGATAACCAGCAGCAAATGTTACACAGGGCACCGAAACTTCCAGCATTCGCTGACGGGAAGGACCAGATCGACTGCTACCTTGCAAGATTCGAGAGGTTCGCTGAGAGTGCTAGATGGCAGCGCGACGACTGGGCGATTCTACTCAGCGCACATTTGACTGGGGCAGCACTTGAGGTCTACACTAGACTCTCAAATGATGACGCCAGAGACTATAATGTACTGAAGGAAGCTCTGTTGCGTTGCTACAACTTCACTGAAAGGGGCTACCCTCAACGCTTCCGCGAATGCCAGCCATTGTCTGGAGAGACACCGAGCCAGTTTGTGGAGCGCCTGTCGTCATACCTGCAGAAGTGGGTGGAGTTATCAGGTGAAGAGCAGTCATACGAGAGTCTGCGGGACTTGATCGTGAAGGAGCAGTTCCTTAATGCCTGCCCGAAGGACCTGGCGACCCGCTTGGAAGAGCAAAAACTGCGGGGTTTGAAGGACATTACTGATGCTGCTGAGCGTTATCTCATTGCTCATGGAAGGACCCTGGGGACGTCAAAGTCATCGAAACCTTTCCAGAAGAGCGGGAACCAGGGAAACCAACCTGCCAAGGGACAAACTGAGTCCGCACCATCATCCAATGAAGGGCAGAACATAACGTGTTTCCATTGCAATGCCAAGGGCCACCGAGTCGCCAACTGTCCCCAAAAGAAAAATAACGGACATGTCAATGACAAAGCGCAAGAACATCGACGGAGATATTACGACAACAAGAGGCAAACGAGTGGCTCGAACCAACAAGTATGTGCGAGCAGCGTCATACTACCAAGGGCTGCCGAGCAAGTGGATACACCATCGGACGTGGAAGAATGTCTATCTGATGGCCAGCTTCTACTCGCTAATGGCAAGTCAATCTCTGTCGTCGCCAGCGCAGCTGTGTCAGTGTCGAACATGCCCGTGTCGAAGGGATTTGTTGAGAAGCAGGAAGTGACTGTTCTCAGAGATTCGGGCTGCAATGGAGTCATTGTCAAAGAGGATCTGGTGCCAACAGAGAAGTTCACTGGTGACTTCAAGTGGACGCTCATGGCTGACAGCAAATGCGTGAGGGCACCAGTGGCAAAGATCCAGATAGATACTCCATACTTCACCGGAGAAGTTGAGGCCGTCTGCCTGAAGAAGCCCTTGTACGATCTATTAATTGGGAACATTGGGGGTGCGAGACGTCCTGATGACCCTGATGTCGAATGGAGAATGGGCGCAGCTCAGCCTGCTGTTGAGGAGGAAGACCCACTGCCATTCGCGAATGAAGATATCAGCGAACTGTTACGAGATGACAGAGCAACTGTGCATCGCCGCGACCAGCCGCAGGTTGTAAGCGCTGTGACGACCAGAGCCCAGGCGAAGAAGGACAAAACAACTACGCCACTCAGGGTCACCAACAGTTCTGCAACTGCTGTCGTGGACAGGGATCGGCTGATTCAGCTACAGGAAGCTGATTCGACCTTAACAAAGTACAGGAGTCGTCCTGTCAAGGAGATGACTAAGGGCGAAGGCACTGTGCAATTTGAAGTGAAGGCCAAGATCCTGTACAGAGTGTCCCAGCACGCGAGAGTCAACGGTGGGAAGCCATTACGTCAAGTTCTGGTGCCTCAACCGCTTAGGCGCCAGGTGATGGAGGTGGCCCACGACTCTATTATGGGAGGTCACCTGGGGGTCAAGAAGACATCGGACAGAATCCAGGCTGCGTTTTACTGGCCAGGATTGCATGCAGATGTGACTCGATTCTGCCGATCGTGCGATATTTGCCAGAAAACCATACCTCGAGGAAGGGTCCCGAAAGTGCCGTTGCAGAAGATGCCTTTGATCGACCGACCTTTCAAGAGGGTGGCCATTGACCTCATCGGCGAGATCAAACCGCCAAGTGAAGCGGGTCATCGTTGGGTACTCACCCTGGTAGACTATGCAACCAGGTACCCAGAAGCCGTGCCTCTGAAGAAAATTGACACCGAGACTGTTGCCGAGGCACTTGTGGACATTTTCAGCAGAATTGGGGTTCCTGAAGAGATCCTCACAGACCTGGGGACACAGTTTGTCTCTGAATGCATGGAAGAGGTCAACAGGCTGCTGAGCATTCGTCACTTGACTACGACACCTTATCACCCGATGTGCAATGGGCTGGTCGAAAAATTCAATGCGACGCTAAAGTCCACGCTGAAGAAACTATGCAGTGAGCAGCCAAGGCAGTGGCATCGCTACATCAACGCCTTGCTATTTGCATACACGGAGGTGCCACAAGAGTCCACTGGATTCTCCCCGTTCGAGCTGATGTACGGGCGGACCGTGAGAGGCCCGATGCAGATACTAAAGGAATTGTGGACGAAAGATGTGGACACACCTGAAGTGAAGAACAGTTACCAGTACGTGTTCGAGTTGCGAGAGAAACTGGAGGAGACTCTCGAGATTGCGATAGAAAACTTGAGAAAGTCTCAGGATAGCGGAAAGCACTACTACGACCGCAAAGCCGTAAACAGGAAGTTTACACCAGGTAACAAAGTGCTGATACTGCTTCCCACTGATCACAACAAACTACTGATGCAGTGGAAAGGCCCATACGAGGTTGAGGCCGTGGTAGGGATCAACGACTACAAGGTGAATGTCGGCAAGAAGTCCAAGATCTACCACGCTAACCTCCTGGAACTGTATGTGGAGAGACCTCCGGAAGCAGTACAGGTCGCAGCAAGTGTGGAAGAACCAGCCGAACTAGACGAGTTCGACGGTGAGGAACTACTGGAGTTGGGAGACCTCCACAAGAAAGAGGGAGTGGATGACGTCAAGTTAGGACCTGACCTGACAGAAGACCAGCAGAAGGAGCTGCATGATTTTATGGGCGACTTCACCCATAGGTTCTCTGATGTTCCAGGCTCTACGTCCTTGGTCGAACATGAAGTCCACCTCACATCTGACGTTCCTGTTCGCTCAAAACCATACCCTATCCCGTTTCAGGCTCGGGAATCCTTGAAGAAGGACATCGACAACATGTTGAAGATGGGGGTCATCCGTGAGTCATCATCCCCTTACTCATCTCCCGTTGTTGTTGTCAAGAAGAAAGACGGTACAAACAGGGTATGCATTGACTTCAGGAAAGTGAATAAGATCACCGTGTTTGACCCTGAACCAATGCCGACGGCGGCTGATCTGTTCCGACGGTTGACTGGCAGTAAGATCTTCTCAAAGATCGATCTCAGCAAGGGATATTGGCAGATTCCTGTGCGCGAAGAGGACATACCAAAAACCGCCTTTGCAACTCCAGACGGAACGTATGAGTGCCTGCGGATGCCTTTTGGCATGGTGAACAGTGGTGCTACCCTGAAGAGGGGAATGCGAAAAATGCTCAAAGGAATGAAGAATGTTGTGTACTACTGGGATGATCTGCTAGTCCACACGGAGACCTTTGAGGAGCATCTGGAGACTTTGAGGGAATTGTTTTCCCGCCTGACAAAAGCTAATCTGACCGTGAGACCCAGCAAGTGCATTTTGGGGACCGACAACGTTGACTTCATAGGTCATTCACTGAAGGAAGGTCAAAAGGGGCTTTTGTTGGAAAACGTCACCAAGATCCTCAATGCGCCACGTCCTGAAACCAAGAAGCAGGTGCGATCCTTCCTTGGATTGGCTGGGTACTACAGAGAGTTCATTCCAAACTTCGCCGCCATAACGGCGCCTTTGTCGGACATGACCCGAAAAGGATGCCCCAACCGAATACTCTGGGGATCAGCTCAGGAGAAGGCATACCAGACCGTGCGCGACCTGATGTCACGAGACCCAGTGCTACGCCTTCCTGATACTGCCAAAGAGTTCATCTTGCGTACAGACGCATCGGACGAAGGGATCGGCGCCATGCTGATGCAAGAGCATGGAGGTAAACCGTTTCCGGTCAGCTATGCCAGCAAGAAGCTGTCAGGAGCCGAGAAGAACTACTCGACCATGGAGAAAGAGTGTTTAGCCATTGTGTGGGGAATCAAAAAATTTGAACTCTACCTCCAAGGGGTGAAATTCGTGCTTCAGACTGATCACAAACCCCTCACCTACCTGAACTCTGCGAAGTTTGTGAATAATCGTATCATGAGGTGGGTGATGTACTTGCAGAACTTTGATATGCGAGTGGAATCGATCAAAGGTTCAGACAATGTTGGAGCAGATTTTCTCAGCCGAGTATGTGAGTAAAACTGTGTTCATTCTCCAACAGACTAATGGACATACCTGGATTTCAATCTGTTATGTATACATAATATGTGTACAGGTAGCGTTTCAATGATTGAAAGAAATTAGGTAAATTTCTTCTGGTGTTGGGGGTAATGTTAGGAAACGCTACCGTTGCTGAGCTTTGGTTCAGTTTTGTGTGTTGCATGTAGTTGACTTATTTGTACTTTGTGGGAAAGTACCGATATTATATTTTGTAAACACAATATTTATGCTTGGACGAGAATGCAGGTGAACTTTCTAGTCCTGTCAAAACAAGTTGTTTACCATGCTGATTTAGTGTGAGTTCGTGGCGTTCGATCGGATTAAGGGCGTCGGCACCTTTTGATGTACGTCACAGAGAACGTCACCATTCTAGTCCATGGGCGGTTCGCATATAATGTAGTTGTATCATGTTCGGTCTGGAATATTCTCGAGATTGAGTATTTACTATATATGCCAGCGCGATTTGAATGTTAAAAAAGCTTCTATTTGAGTTCTGCTACGTTGTGTAGTTGCATGTATTGAATGCTGAATAAATCCTCGAACTCAATTTGACGAGTTGTTTTCTGTTGCTGCGAAGACGGGCAACGTAGAATAAAAGAACACAACTATACGACGTTTGAGAACTTGTGGCAATCTCAAGTGTCGTGTAACAAAGAGTTTAAATTAAATGTTCCTGTTGTTAAAACTTGTTTTTTTTTTAAATTTATGAAGTTGTGATTCAGTCTTTGAGAAAATATCAGAGAAATCTAAAGATTGATTACTTGAATGGTATCCAGATCAGGGATTATAAACCTTGGCGAATTACTACGCTTTCCATAATCCTTAAATGAAATATGAATTGTTGAGAAGCAAACTTCAATCACTGCTGTTTGCTTTTCGGTAACAGCAGTAAAAGGGAAGGAGGGTGGTGGAAGGATGAGAGTGGAATTACTTCAAAGCCGAAAAAAGGGAGTGGAGTGTCGAATTTCAAAACCACCAGTTTAGCAATAGGGCAAACATTAGACATATATGATTCGATTTTGTGTCACAAAATGTCTATTCATCTGCCCGTGCCAACCAGCCACGAAGGAAAATATGGCCAACAGGTTGCAGTGTTTACTCGACGAAAAAGAAATAATTTAAGAGAAACCGTTGTCAATATTTCAAACAAATATCCATTGATTATTTACAACTTGCTAAATAGTTTTTGAGTGAATGTTTGCTTTATGACATCATTTGCTGTTAATTGCAACCGTGATATACGTCGTATATCTAGAATCTTATTATTCAAACAAAAGTGAAAACTTGCAAAACTACGTTTTATCTTCATAGTTACTTTCGTTGTTTTTCTATATAATTGGTCAAGCGATTAAAACAAGGTTATACACAAACAATGTAAGCAGACTTATCTAACAGGATTCTTCCCTCAAAACAGTCCTTTCCAAACTCTAAATGTATCTAATGATGTTAACGTGAAATATTCAAGAGAACTGTAAACTCATTTGTAGATCTTGGGGACACGGCTTTTTCACATCAATGGCAGGGCAAAACAGATGGCTTGGTTACAGGAAGGTGCGCGTGGGCGTTCAAATGATGACTTGCATCTACAGACGAGGATACGAGTATCAGCTTTTGCGAGAAACTGGGTAAGGCTGAAGAAGGGGGGGGGATGGAAGAGAAGGAGGCTTTAAATGTTATTTTATTCCCTTCGGGAGAGAGGCAGAAGAGTACAAATTATCACCCCGTGACAGATCAAATTCCACCAAAGATCCGAAACCCACCAAAATCATAATCCGTAGCGATCAAGTTTTTTTTTTATATTGATTTTCATTTTGAGCGATCCAAATGAACCGCTCTAGATTTACGTCTCCCGATATGCAATACTTATGGCACCACCCTGTACATTGTTAAGCAAATCAGAACAAGTGTCTGCATTTATCTGTTTGCTTGTAGCTATAACCATCAGAGGTATGATAGATCGTCCAACTAATGCTTGATTTATTGTTGAATTTGAACAGTCACGTTGCGACCTGGCCTTGCATATAAATTATTGTGCCCCATGCATTATCCAAAACTAATAGCCTGCTCCAGCTAGTTAGATTCGAGCAAGAAAAAATAAAACTTATTCAAACTTTTCAGCTAGCCCTAGGCACGTCTCACCCCATGAAGAGACGTTTCTGTGGCAGTAGACTGGGTTTTTTTTAGGCCAATTGCATATATCATTGGAGCGACTTTTCTACGCAACTAAACTTTTTCCAGAGCAGCTGCATAATATACTGAGACAACTTTTCTGTGCAAATAAATGTTTTATTCCCGATTAGCTGTATACATTACTGAGGCGATTTTTCTGTGCAACTAAACTTTTGCTAGATCAGCCGCACATCACGTAAGCGACATTTCTGTGGAAGTAAAGTTGTTTTTCTTTTTTTAGCTGCTTCGTTCGTCATTGAAGCAACATTTCTGTGGCGGTAAACTTCTTTTATGGAGTTGCATACATCACTGAAGCGACGATTCTGTGGAAGTAAAATGTATTTTCGAGAACAACTTCATACGTATTTGGAGCATCCTAAGATGGCACAAGGAAGTCTGTGTTCTGAGACTAACGGGAAAAGCCCGGCTGATAACGTATACGGAGGAACAACCCCCTACCCCACCACTGAAAAAAAGCTAGAAACATGTATGCAAATAGCTTGTACTTTCATATAACTCCTTTATAACTTAGCTGTAAATAAATCAACCTTAAATAAAACTGAACAATTAATACGCACGTAATTCAGACTTAAACCGGGTATTTTTTTCTTTTCTCGAGAAATACAGTAGCAAACAGGCAATATCGGGGCGATACCTTCAGCATGTCAGTGCCTGTTCTAGCGTGTCACGTTTCTTCAGTGTTGAATAAACAACAAATATGTATCATGCTTTCACTTGACTCTGTTTATTATGTTATCTTCACGGGTACACTCATCAATTCTTGATGCCCCTGTCTCCGCAAATATCATATAAATATATGTATATGCATGAAGTAGGTGCTCTTAACTCTTCCATCAAAGATGTGAATTGTTTAATTTGCTGCCACGACTGCGACTGTATTGCAGAATCATTTTTTTGATTGTATTTTTTTTTCTTTTTTTTTTAGAAATCAGCACACCAGCTTTTACTTGGTTCTTCTTCTTCTTCTGCGTTCCATAAAAAAATCCTTTCAAAACAAATGTACACTGGCGTTATGTGAAAGAATTGCAGAATTTCATCACTGCTGTGTCTTACTTCAACTAATATTTTGACACAGTCAGGTCTGTGTTTCTGGGCGTCAAATTTAACATGAGAAGGAAATTATCTCAAAGTTAAAAAAAAAAATTAAAAAAAAGGAAGAGAGATTTGATCGCCAAGACAAGGACAGCACACATTTGTCAAAGCTTAGTTTTTGTGCCTATGTATAGGCTTCTTCACCACCAGTCATTTTGGTCTTTTTAGATTCATCTCAAATGTATCGTATTTAATCTTACATGTGTCACAGTTATCCAATAAAGCTTTGACATTTCTTTGACTTTAAATAGTCATACAGAACAATACAAAGATATTTTTGTTTAAATAACAATAACAACTCTGCGCGGAAAAAAGGGGTACGGGCTTTGTGCAACTGTGAGGATCTAGGAAGTAGCCACGTGTAGAAGAAGTGGTTAGCTCCGGGTCTGGGCTTTAACTGTATGTAAAATCGTGCAAATTGTTGCCGGAATTAGTTTTGTAATTGAAACATATGTCAATCTGCAAAATTAATTTAGCAAAAAATAAATCCCCTCTTTACACGAGATTTCGACGCAACCAGATCAATGGCTATGCGCATGGCTGTGTAAACGATTATAAATGTGACGACATAAAGGCTACCACACCCTTCTTAGCATCAGTAAGCTTTCAGGTGATTGAAAGGAACGCTGTATCGTTGCGTCACTCAAATCGGATTGTCAATGATGATGAACGGAGTTGCTGTCACAATCTGTTTCTCGGTGCGAGTTGAATAATGAGTTTTCAATGCTGGATTCAATGTATGAGGATCTTTTCTATGATATATATGCAACTGCCAACGCACGAAACAATGGCTGACCTTAAAGGCTGCCATATTCGTAGCGTTCATTAATTAATTCCTATTGTTTACATGTGCCAATAATGTTATAAAACTGTACCTAAGGGAATATAATAACGATTGGCTGTAGCTTTCGAACACAGAAAAAATTATTTCAGTATTGCAAAGTGGTGTTGATAGTGTCGAATGTAAACAGAACAGTCTCAAAGTGAAAGTGGATGTTTTCCGGAAATTGCGCAGGCGGAAATATACGAACTCTCACAGCACATAATCGCAAGAATAAGGCCACAGGCTTCAGCTGACAAGCTACAAGTACATCTAATTTTCTAATAGGCCTATGTACTCAAGTGTCCAGCAAAACTTTGGCGAGTTCAGTATCCCCTTTGTACTTGGTTCTCAATTTGAAGCGATGGGCCTCTGACGAAAACAATCTTTCTTTCAGCGCGACCCAGCGCTGGTGCTGCGTGGTGATAAAGCAAGGAGTCCACTTTCTCTTCTCAGCAGATTTAGTGGCCTTGACAGCTTTAGACGGGTTTACTTCTATCTTTTTTTGCCATTGTACGCAACCGCGCTTTGACTCAGTGTCTCCGACGCCATCTTTGGTTTACGAAACGTCACGAAGTGACGTCAACGGTCTAAAAATAGCCCAAGTCCTGGAGAACTGTTGCTAAACAAAGCAATAAAGAATTAATTATTTCTCGTAATTGGTAAGGACTTCAAACCTAAAACTTTGCAGGAAGCTTAATTTATACATCCCCGCAACGATGGAAAAAGCCCTGGAAGTAATGAAACTAATTAAATAGGACTATACAATATGTCAGCCTTTAAACAGGGTCAGGACAACCCCGTTCCGCATGTAGTAGATTTGCTCACAAATGATTGGTCTGTGCTAACAAAAACTAGGCCATCTATATATATATACGACTTGTGTCTGTGTGTGTGTTTGTGTATCTGTGTATTTGTGTATTTGTGTGTTTGTGTATTTGTGTATTCGCCATGCACGGCCAAAGTTCTCGATGGATCTGCTTCAAATTTGGTGGGCATATTCAGGTAGACCCGGGACACGACACAACCTGGTCGATATTTCAACACGTGCTCTCAGCGCGCAGCGCGGAACCGATTTTGGTTCCATCTCAGCTATTTTGGTTCCACCTCAGCTACCCGGGCCCCCATACCGACACACCATAGCCGCTACACCACATCACAACGCCAAAGTTCTCGGTGGATCTTTTTCAAATTTGGACACCGTATTCAGCTACACCCCGGACACAATATCATCGATGAGATATTTCAACACGTGCTCTCAGCGCGCAGCGCTGAACTGATTTTGGTTTATGTGTTCATTTCACCATTATAAGTAACTCTTCCTTATCTTCTCCAGTGTTTGGCGTTTATCTCCCTTCCTTCGTGTGGCTTTCCTGTTCAGTTGTAAGTTACTACTATTTTTAGAATGTCACTGCGCTGTCCACTGCGCTGAGCGTCTTCGGATATTCCCGGCGTTCTGTTACTGTTACTATTTTTAGAAGGTCAACGCAGTGTACAGAACGTAAATTGGACCCGTAAATTATCCTCACTGTAAAAGTGCAAAGGTCGAATCAATTTATAGCCACGCGAAAAATACACTGTCATCTATCTCTCTATAGATACGGCTTCTCTTTGTTTTTGTGTGTGTGTGTGTGTGTGTGTGTGTGTGTGTGTGTGTGTGTGTGTGTGTGTGTGTGTGTGTGTGTGTGTGTGTGTGTGTCTATATGAGCAACACCTGTGCATTGTTCAGTTCTGTTTGTGACGTGGTCTGGCGGCTTTTGTGTAATTTTATGTACTGGCCTTCCTTTGAGAAGCCATAACTTGCTCAGTCCTGTTTGAGTGGAGTTCGCCTCCAAAAGTGATTAACACGGTTACATTCGTCGACAAGGATGGGACACGATATGGTCAGGAATGGCATTATGGCCACTGAATCATTTTCGTGCTGTTCCCATTCCACGAATCTGGGAGGGACCTAAGCTTGGCGGGTCCATTGTTCGGACCCGGCGAAGCCAGCGTACGGCTCTAAGTACTTCTTCCCGGCGAAGCCGGCTACCCGGCGAAGCGGGTATTCATTCTAGTTTGTTAATAAAGTAATTGTAGTGTGGGTTATATTGACTGAACGGTGAAACAGCGGGGCAAGAGATGTACTGTCCAGTCCACCCCAAAGCACCCCTGATCTAAAACTGAGAGAGCGCGCGCGCACGAGTGAACTGAACTGAACTTTATTTACCAAGGTTGACATCTAAAGGCTGGGCCTTCCCTTACAATTTGTGCTTCAAACACACACACATACACACACACACACACACACACACACACACACACACACACACACACACACACACACACACACACACACACACACACACACACACACACACACACACACACACACACACACACACACACACGCACATACACACACATCATACACACACAAACACACACACACACACACACACACACACACAGTCAGGCCGCAGGACGACAGACAGACACAGACAACCTGTCCTTCAAACATACAAATACACACAGACACACAGATACACAGACCCACACACACACACACACACACACACACACACACACACACACAAACACACACACATATATATATATGATATATACACACACACACATACACACACACACACACACACACACACACACACACACACACACACAATCAGGCCGCAAGACGACAGCTAGACAGAGATAAAGGAGAGACCCCCACCGCCTTCACAAAGCGGGCCTCAATTCAGTTTAGATCTATAACATAACTTCCCTCTGACAACGGTCTCGAATCGCATTTACATGTTGAAGAGACGATAAACAATAATGACTAACCCCCTCTCATGACTTACAATGTTTATGACTACTCTCAATCGTCACCCTTAACCAAAGTAATCATGCGATTAATCAGCCTGCCTCATAAGTAGCTGGACATTATGTCGCGCTGTGCGTGTCAAACCCTCCTCAATCCTGGCGCGCAGTAAGTGCTCACTTATGACCTGACGGCCACAATTTCCCGTTTTATTCTGCACTCACAGGCTTTGTTGTATCCATAATGGCATATCCATTCTTTCTTAATAAGCCAAAGGCAGGTTGAACCGGCTGGCTGCACTGGGCAATCAATCCACGGAACGAATTTCATGGCGGTTATAAAGGCGCAACCTGCACGCCGTAACGATACTATTGATCTGACCCTTTGGGGGAGTTTCTGACGAATTTGACAAATGTGAAGAAACTGGGGAAGTAATTGTCCTAGTCAAGACGCACACGGCACGATTTTCTCGAAAACGCGCCACAAGAATGGTAATTAATGAAATCAAAGTGAGCGAATACGCTTCAGGGCGCTGCCTCTCTTTGGGTTTGAAAACAAAAAGCAATCAAGAAGCGCCACCTGGCGGAAAGACGGAAGTGCCATCTATGACTTGGCCTCCTGGTAACGTTCATCACGTACACAAACAAGAGAAGTAAGTCAGTGGAAGGAACCCGACCCAACCCTCACAGAGAGTGCTCTTTCTTTGCCTAGTTTACAACATTTATTTAATTAAGCTTGAACAAGTATTTGCTTTTGCAAAGTTTGGGCAGTCCTGCGCGGCAGCATTATTTACAACGCAGAACTGATCTTATGGTATAATTTCAAGAGCGATCTAAGAAAAGAAAAACAAGTCGCGTAAGGCGAAAATACAATATTTAGTCAAGTAGCTGCCATTTTTCAGCAAGACCGTATACTCGTAGCATCGTCAGTCCACCGCTCATGGCAAAGGCAGTGAAATTGACAAGAAGAGCGGGGTAGTAGTTGCGCTAAGAAGGATAGCACGCTTTTCTGTACCTCTCTTTGTTTTAACTTTCTGAGCGTGTTTTTAATCCAAACATATCATATCTATATGTTTTTGGAATCAGGAACCGACAAGGAATAAGATGAAAGTGTTTTTAAATTGATTTGGACAATTTAATTTTGATAATAATTTTTATATATTTAATTTTCAGAGCTTGTTTTGAATCCGAATATAACATATTTATATGTTTTTGGAATCAGAAAATGATGGAGATTAAGATAAACGTAAATTTGGATCGTTTTATAAATTTTTATTTTTTTTTACAATTTTCCGATTTTTAATGACCAAAGTCATTAATTAATTTTTAAGCCACCAAGCTGAAATGCAATACCGAACCCCGGGCTTCGTCGAAGATTACTTGACCAAAATTTCAACCAATTTGGTTGAAAAATGAGGGCGTGACAGTGCCGCCTCAACTTTCACGAAAAGCCGGATATGACGTCATCAAAGACATTTATCAAAAAAATGAAAAAAACGTTCGGGCATTTCATACCCAGGAACTCTCATGTCAAATTTCGTAAAGATCGGTCCAGTAGTTTAGTCTGAATCGCTCTACACACACACACACACACACAGACAGACGCACATACACCATACCCTCGTTTCGATTCCCCCTCGATGTTAAAATATTTAGTCAAAACTTGACTAAATATAAAAAGTATTATCCCTTTAAGTGAACCTGCCTTGTAACCTCTCCTTTTGCGCTGCACATGCACGCTCCAATTTTCCGCCGCTGTGACTTTTGTGAAGACCACCTGCTGCAGAAAGGCCGCATGCATGTGAGCTACCGATGCGGGAAGGCAATGGAGCGTGGGCTGATAAATGGGCAAGCATGTAGTTATTCGCTGCCGGCGGGTTAACTGAACTGCTGACATGTCCAGAGAGAGAATGAGGGGGTGGTAGAAGGGGGAGAGAGACGGGGAGAGGGAGAGAGAGAGAGAGAGAGAGAGAGAGAGAGAGAGAGAGAGAGAGACGTAAGACGTAAGACATTTTATTGATTAAACACACAAGGTTCATTTCAACGGGGAGGGGGGTCAGTAATACATGCCGTGTGTTTGTATTTATGGACAATCACCCGGTTTTATCTCTTTCTCTCTAACATATATATACTCACACGAACGCACGCACGCTCTCACTCTCTCTCTCTCACTCTCTTTCTCTTAAACATAAAGACATATCCAGCGCATGAATTAACAATATGGATAGGTGCAACGACAAACAAGTTTACAGTGCTAACATACATTATCGGCTTTCAATCATGTTCTATCGTTCCACGGCACAAACTCTCTCTCTCTCTCTCTCTCTCTCTCTCTCTCTCTCTCTCTCTCTCTCTCTCTCTCTCTCTCTCTCTCTCTCTCTCTCTCTCTCTCTCTCTCTCTCTCTCTCTCTCTCTCTCTCTCTCTCTCTCTCTCTCTCTCTCTCTCTCTCTCTTTCTAACCTACAAACATTTCCAGCGCATAAATCAACAATTTGAATAGGTACAATATCAACACAGGTGTACTACACCAGCATACATTATTTGCAATCAAACCTGCTCTAACATTCAACGGCACAAACTATGTATAACCATCGCCGTCTCGTTCACCTGTTCCACATTGGGTAGCTAGTCCAAAAAACTTTTTCTTTTTTGAAAAACACGATATAAGAATCTGGCCACATGCACCACTGAATCTCCTTTATCTACAGACATAACACGTATAATACTGTTCGCATCTTCACTCTGGTTTTTTTCTCTTAGTATTTTGACATCAAGTCTATAATCACAATATCCTTTGCATACAAACAATACATGTTTCTCGTCTTCCACGTCCTCTCTGCATACAGGGCAAATCAAAAGGCCCGGTACAACGTCGGTTCGATAGCGGCATTTGTGAGTGTTTATGGGTGAAATACCAAATCGAAATTGTATGTATGCATCTCGAAAACAGCGGAGCTGAATATGGTCTATATACACTTCAGCGCGAATTTCTTGTTTAAAGAGCGAATAAAATTCAAATCGCTCCGAGTTCATGATGCTGTCGTGCCAGTCTTGCTGGAAGCAATCAAACAATCGTTGTCTGAATACTGTTATAAATCGATTCAAATCGCCTACACCTTGTTGCAGCCAGACATCTCCAAAGCCGTACATGCATAACATTTCTTTCAAATAATGAGACCATGTTTTCTTGCCATAACCCTGTAAATGTTTCATCATGTCATATGCTTTCCTTGGGAGTCTTTCGCTTGGCAAATGTAACACTCTCAGCCAAAACTTTATACAGCGAACCGACGAAGTGACATAAAGTGGGTAGCGGCCTAAGTCACCATATACCATCTTGTTTGGTGTTTGTCGTCCTACACACAAAAACTTCTTGCATGCAAACAAATGGGCTTTCTCAAGAGCTTCAAACCTTTGGAATCCCCACAGCTCAGATCCATACATTAAGATCGGGAGGACCTGTGCGTCATATATTTTAAAAAATACGCTTCTAGGTATGTTGCCTAGCCTCCACAAACATCTTAGGATTTGGCCAGTCCTTATCTTTGCCTTTGAGGCCAGATCGCTGACCATTAGCGTCAATGACAATTTTGTGGTGAAATTTAGCCCCAAGTACTTGTAGCTGTTCACAACCTCTATGTCCTCGTTTCCGTACTTCCAGGCTTCATTTGCTGCCAAAAATCCTCCTTTTCTAAAAACGATTACCTTTGTCTTATCCAGGTTGACCGTCATGGAAAACTTATCCGAAAACTGTTTTAACACATCAATCTGTTTCTGTAACCCGGCTGCGCTATATGATATCAAAAGTACATCGTCGGCAAACAGCAATATGAGAATCTGCATCACGTCAGGTGTTAACTGTATTCCATGTTTACCGTTTTGAAACATTTCAAGTGCCAGTTCATTAATCAGGAATGAGAACAATGTTGGTGAAAGCACAGAACCTTGAGGGACTCCACATGGACAACGGAAAAACTCCGATGGGCCATCGTCGGTGCGAACGCAAGACTTCACTCCTTTGTACATACTTTGCAGGATGTTCAACATCTTTCCGCCAACCCCGTGCTTGCGTAATACATTCCATAACATAGCCCTATTGACTGAGTCAAAAGCCTTGCGGAAGTCTACGAAACATATGTAGACCTTACCAGATCTTTTAAGAAGGTGCCTCTGGACGATAGCATATAGCACAAACATATTGTCCACAGTAGAGTGGTCTTTTCTGAAGCCACCCTGTTCCTCCTCTATTCTACTGTTGTCTTCCGCCCAGTCAGATAAGCGCCTGTTTAGTATGCTGCCAAACAACTTACCTACTATGCTCAGTAACGTAATGCCTCTGTAGTTATCAGGGTTGTTAATGTCTCCACTTTTGTGAATTGGGACAATTATCCCACTAGACCACGCAGAAGGGTAAACGCCTGTGTCAAAAATTTGGTTAAACAGCTTTACAAGAAACGGCAACAGTTTCGGGCAAGAGTTCTTTAACATTCCAGCACAAACGCCATCGTACCCGGGTGACTTGTTTAATTTCAATTTCTTGATACCAATCTCTATCTCATCAGCCGAGATGGGCTCGTCTAGGTAGTCAATGCCGGGTGTGTCCTCGGTCACTTCAGAGTGGTCGCTAGCCGGGTTGCCTTCACCACCTAAAATGAACCTGAAGTGGTCCAACCATTCCCTACTACTTATCTCTGGTTTGTGGTGCCTGCGCCCGCTGATTGATCGCACTTCGTCCCAGAATAACTTTGAATCACTCGCTTTTGAGACCAATGAGTTCAACTTGTCCTTTTTATATTGTTGTCTTTTGTTTGCCAGCAAGAATCTGTACGCCTGTCTACTCTCTACATATAAGTGTCTGGTCGATTCTTTCTTCACTTTACTCCTCGAGTGTTTAAAGAGCCTGTACTGTCTGCGCGTTTTTCTCCTGGTTGTCTTGCATTCGGCATCAAACCATTTACTGTTTCGAGGCCCTATGTACACAGTCCGCTTCATGCACTCCGCGGCCTTGAGCATTCCTCTGTTTAGACAATCTACCGCATCGTCTAACGATATTGCTAACAGTGATGACGCCTGTGAAATATAACTATCAAAGGCGCCATTTCTGATAAATTCCTGAAAAACATATTTCTTTTCGTCGTCCCATATGATCTTATTAACATGTTTCGTTTTTTCACGCGTTGGTCTTTTCTTTGAAGGTCCTATTGTCAACTCAACCGGCAAATGTTTACCCTCGAAACGTTCTGCCACTTTTAATTCCATCTGTTTGTCTTTAAGTTCTCTAGAACACACAAAGTAATCAATTGTGCTACATCCTGTGGAACACACATATGTATATTGGCCTTTTTCGTCACCATTGCAAGAGCCATTAAGCACAGTCAGATCAAACCCTAAACACACCTCTAACAACGCACGACCAAAAGGGTTCACAACTGGATCTTCGGATTGTCTGCAATCATACATATCTGTTGCCACGAATTCTTGTGTGTCCGTTTCGTCTGCTTGTACCTTTGTGTTGAGTCTACCTGTTCTAGCATTAAAGTCGCCACAAAGGAGGTACCAGCAAGACATATCATATGTTTCTGCGCATTCCAAAAGATTTTGTTCAATCAACTCAATGCCCGAGGCTACTGCTATATGTCCCTGTGCATAGTAAGGTGAGCCGCTCGGACATACGTAAGCGCAGAGAGAGAGAGAGAGAGAGAGAGAGAGAGAGAGAGAGAGAGAGAGAGAGAGAGAGAGAGAGAGAGAGAGAGAGAGAGAGAGAGAGAGAGATAGAGAGAGAGAGAGTGAGAGAGAGAGATCAATCAATATGAGGCTTATATCGCGCGTATTCCGTGGGTACAGTTCTAAGCGCAGGGATTTATTTTTATTTTATTTTTGTTTGAATTTTTTTTTATGCAATTTATATCGCGCACATATTCAAGGCGCAGGGATTTATTTATGCCGTGTGAGATGGAATTTTTTTACACAATACATCACGCATTCACATCGGCCAGCAGATCGCAGCCATTTCGGCGCATATCCTACTTTTCACGGCCTATTATTCCAAGTCACACGGGTATTTTGGTGGACATTTTTATCTATGCCTATACAATTTTGCCAGGAAAGACCCTTTTGTCAATCGTGGGATCTTTAACGTGCACACGCCAATGTAGTGTACACGAAGGGACCTCGGTTTTTCGTCTCATCCGAAAGACTAGCACTTGAACCCACCACCTAGGTTAGGAAAGGGGGGAGAAAATTGCTAACGCCCTGACCCAGTGTCGAACTCGCAACCTCTCGCTTCCGAGCGCAAGTGCGTTACCACTCGGCCACCCAGTCCACGGGTGAGAGAGAGAGAGAGAGAGAGAGAGAGAGAGAGAGAGAGAGAGAGAGAGAGAGAGAGAGAGAGAGAGAGATGCACACAGACATACAGACAGAGACAGGGAGGGGGAAAGCAAAGGAAAACAAGTAAAATGACATCTGAGAAACAAAGGTAAGTAAGCGCGCTGAGTGCATACGACATGTGCAGTAGAGTATGTGAGACTGAGTCACGCGGAACCAATCTCCTGGCGCCTAAGAGGATAACACGCATAAGAAAGAAGAACACATTTTCATCCTCAAAATGACAGTTCTGCTAAGGCCCGTATTTTAGCTAATGGTCGGGCATTGATGTCTTCCAAGTAAAGGGTCAGTGAACGCGGGTGATCTACACAGAATGACAGGCCTCAGAGAGAGAGAGAGAGAGAGAGAGAGAGAGAGAGAGAGAGAGAGAGAGAGAGAGAGAGAGAGAGAGAGAGAGAGAGAGAGAATTAGAAAGAGAGAGAGAAAGTGAGAGAGAAAGAAAGAGAAAAAGAGAGAGAGAATTAGAGAGAGAGAGAGGGAGAGAGAGAGAGAGAGAGAGAGAGAGAGAGAGAGAGAGAGAGAGAGAGAGAGAGAGAGAGTTACGTTACAAGTAGAAAAGAGAAAATATCGTTGTGATGTGGCGCGTGTTATAGCTAATGGTCTGGATTCCCGAATTCTCGCAAGCAAGGTCAGTAACTGTAGTCAAATTAGACATTGGCGAGGGGGAGGGGGCAGACAGAGAGACTCCTAATGGGGAGTGCACCTCTTTTATCCTTTTGATTCTACCCCTTGCTTTGACATGC
Organism: Littorina saxatilis; assembly: GCF_037325665.1. Taxonomy (NCBI): domain Eukaryota; kingdom Metazoa; phylum Mollusca; class Gastropoda; order Littorinimorpha; family Littorinidae; genus Littorina; species Littorina saxatilis. Next base: position 25,300,555 of record NC_090254.1, read on the forward strand.
TGTTTTTTGGCGCGAAAAGCTTCTGATGTAAAAAAAAAAAAAACATAACTAAATAAATAAATAAAAACTCAAGCAAAAAGACCCGTTTCAGAAACAATCGTGAATAAAGAAAGCATTGTGTTATGAACGTACTTGTAATTCAACGAACAACACAAAAATGACTGATTTTATATCTTAGACCACATACGAATTTTAAAAACCACAAGAAAAAAAACGGAATTTGAACCCTGGACCAGAAATACTGTGCATCGTTAACCGTTTCTGTCAGCGGTTCAGTGACTTTTCTAATGAAAATTAGCAGCTAGCTATCTTTAAATGAAGGCTACAGCAACGACCAAGAAATTTAGTGCTCGCACAGATGCAACATTACTTTCTGATCATATTTTTGAATGAAGCAAGCAATTTATAGGCAGGCACGGCTAAATGACTTGTTGGCTAAATGAGGCATGTACTCAAAAAACATTGATTTACGGCTTCGAATATACGCAGTCGCGTTTTAAAGCTATGCTTAAGTGGTTGAATTTATACACTTCGACAATTTATGACTCCTCCAAAAAGGCTAACGGAGCTTGAGCCGATGTCACATAAAAGGCAATTTACTTCCAGTGTAATGGTTTTATTGTGAGCTGTTGATGGCTTCTCTAATTCGATCGGATGGTAGGCTACACTTTGTATGTTTCGGTAACATCGGTTTGAGGTTGTTGGAACATCAGATTTTGGGAACAATGTGTTCAAGAAGTATATGATTTTGGGAACAATGTGTTCAAGAAGTATATGATTTTGTGGACATGAAATTGACGATGTTCGGAAATAACTCTGTCGGGTTTGTATGGGTGGTGAAAGAGTGAATACTCTTGCTTTCATTGAGTCAAACTTTCTCACGTGACATTATAGGCCAATCATTAGCGAGGGTTGTGTCAGAAACACGTGGACAAGAAGCATGTGTAGAAAGTGTGCCTCGCTGAAAGCAATATAACTTGTTCACAACACATACAAACCCGACAGAGTAATTTCCGAAATTCGTCTAGTATGAGAACACTATAACATGGATTTTCCCCTCTAGCTATAACAAAATCCGTTCATAGGGGCTCTCGCCTACCCTCCTAGCGAGCAGCTTAATGCTTAGCTTTTCTTGCCTGAGAGAAACGGGCGTCTGAACTAAGCGGTTGCACCTTTCTCTCCTTAGTTGAGCTCGAAGTCGACTTCGCGAAGACCTTGCAAAGTATTATTACCAAAACTTCAGTAACAATGCTTCGTGCAGCGAGCTTCGTGACGCGGACTCCGTGAACACGACTTCTTCCAATTAATAACATGCTTTAGACTAATGACGCCTTGCATGCACTAACAAACTCAACAGAGCATGCACCACTGCAGATTGCGAGGTGTAATATCTTGCAGAGGTTGCATGTTCAGCCGTTAACTATAGCCCAGCTAACTTTGGCCGCTGCAAAGAGCAGCAGCTAATGGTGCGCTCTTACCTTTGATCACCGATGGATGCATGATTTACAGCACAGTGTCCTTAGGTGGCTCCCGTGGTTGAGTAAGCGCTTAGCCAGCGGGAAACAATTAACCAGTCAGCGATGAGTAGTTGTAGCTCTAATGACGCCTTCAAGTTAAGAAGAAATTCAAAGACGCAAAGAAACATTTAGCAGTCGATATCATGCATTGGAGGTGGTCAATATAGTCGTTGTCGTCGAAACAGTAGGAGTAGTAAGAGTTGTTGTTGTTGTTGATGATGTTGATGTTGTTGTTGTTGTTGTTGGTGGTGGTGGTGGTGGTGGTGTTGTTGTTGTTGTTGTTGTTGGTGGTGTTGTTGTTGTTGTTGTTGTTGTTGATGTTGTTGTTGTTGTTGTTGTTGTTGATGCACGCGGCATTCATAACCGGCACGGTTGGCCTAGTGGTAAGGCGTCCGCCCCGTGATCGGGAGGTCGTGGGTTCGAACCCCGGCCGGGTCATACAATTATAATCTGCCACAAAATAATAATAACAACAACAGTTTCCATATACAAATTAAAAAAAACAATCATCTTATTCAAATACAAAGTTTAAGAAAATGAAAAAAATGTATAACATTTCAATTCAGCAACTGAACCTTCTGTACACATTTCGTAACACACGGTGGCAGGCTGGCAAAGCTGGCTCTCTTTGCGCTCGTAACAAAAATGTATTTAGACGGGTCTAGAAGCAAAACACAGTAAGATTGATCTGTCCTCCCGCAAGCTGTAATCTATGTCAGCTGTTTAGAATTTCCATAATTTTGAGAATAAAAACAATAGATCTATCAACAACATCAAAATATATATATTTATCCGCGTCGAGCAGAAAAAATATCGACCCACAAAGTTTATCAGAACGTAAATCATGTTTTGCTTTCCATGAGCACATTGGCACACTGCCTGCAACAGTAGGGGGTATTTTATGCGTTTATTATCCGATTTATGACGAAGAAAACTTTGATAAAATCAAAGCAGTAAAGTTACCACAATCATACCTGTCTATTTCGAGCAATGTATATGCTGCATCCTTCCGAGCATTAAGAAACGGAATTATTTGGGGGAGAAAAGACAACAGTTTAATGATTTTTTTATGATTTAACCAAAACTTAATTTAAACGTTAACCTTATCGAAATATTTACTTTTGCATAACTTCGTTTATGCTCTTTCATCTTTATGTATATGTGTCCCTTGGAGTACGATATATTTCCATGTTAGAGAAAAGGCAGAAACTGTCTTTCCTGATATCCACCCGCTCTGTCTCCTTCTCCCTCTCTCTCTCTCTCTGTCTCTCTCTCTCTCTCTCTCTCTCTCTCTCTCTCTCTCTCTCTCTCTCTCTCTCTCTCTCTCTCTCTCTCTCTCTCTCCCTCTCTCTCTCTATCCCTCTCTCTCTCTATATCTCTCTCTATCTCTCTCTCTCTTTCTCTCTCTTTCTCTCTCTCTCCCTCTCTCTCTCTCTCTCTCTCTCTCCCCCTCTCTCTCTCTCTCTCTCTCTCTCTCTCTCTCTCTCTCTCTCTCTCTCGAAACAATGGTTTCGAATGTTAATGTGGTAAATCCTGGCATTAGTGATCATTACGTGACTTGCTGCTCATGGAACTATTTAATCCCAAAATGTCATAAAAAAAGGACACACAACCATCGAATATCGGAGCTTTAAAAAATTTCACGAGTCTAAGTTTTTCATAGACTTATCTTCAGCTCCGTTCCATGATGTGTTTAATTGTACTGAGGCTGAGGAGACGCTTAATTGTTTCTCAAGTATACTCTACCCGATTATTGATATGCCCCTGTGAGGCAACACCGAGTAAAAACCCCTACATTACCACCATGGCTTACTCCTGAGATTATAGAAGCTATGGCACTACGTGATTTTTTGAAGGAAAATCAAAGGAAATCAGAATTTAAAGCACAACGCAATAGAGTTACCGAGTTAGTACGCCAGGCAAAAAGTAATCATTTTCATAAATTGGTTGAAGACAAAAAGGATGTTGCCACGCTTTGGCAAGCCATAAATGAAGTGTTAGGTAAATCCCAAAGAAGAAATGGCAGATTAAATAGCGCCATTTCTCCTGACGAATTCAATGAGCACTTTCTGTGTTTGGCTGATCGATTGAAACAATCTAAAAAATGTAAACGAAGAAGTCGAGGGTTGGGACTCCCTGTTGTTTAGATTAAAAGAATTTTGTATTAATAAATTGAAATCACAAGATTCATTCTCTATCCCAACTATTGCCGTACATGAAGTTGGAAAACTTATAGAAAACCTTCAGTATAATAAATCCATGGGGCCTGACAAAATCCCCCCGTCGTTGCTTAAATTAGCCCAACCGTACATAGTGGAATCCCTAACGTATGTGTATAATCTTTGCATTGAACAAAATATTTTTCCTGATGCATTTAAAACAGCAAAGGTCGTTCCACTTCCTAAAAATAAAGATGTGTCTGACCCTAATAACTTCAGGCCAATTTCATTGCTTCCTATTTTATCAAAGCCTTTAGAGAAGCACATCCAGAAGAATCTTCTGAACTACATGGAAAGGTGCAAATTAGTTCACAACTTTCAATCTGGGTTTCGTCCGAAACATTCCTGTAGTACAGCTCTTTCATCACTATGTGATAACTGGCTATCGGCAATTAATCGTTCGGACATATCAGGGGCTGTATTTCTTGATTTTAAGAAAGCTTTTGATCTTGTAGATCACACATTACTTTTACATAAACTCGCATTGTACGTGAACAATCCCGCAACGTGTTCATTCTTTAAATCATATCTTGTCAACAGAACACAGTATGTTTCTATAAACGGTAAAACATCTCCCAAAGGATGTTTAAAGAGTGGAGTCCCCCAGGGGTCAGTGTTAGGGCCTATTTTGTTTTGTGTATTCATTAATGACCTCCCCCTTCATATATCTAATTCAAAAGTTAAAACGGAATTTTTTGCAGATGATTCGACGCTTCACACAAGTTGTAGGACTGTTCAAGAAATTGAAGTTTCCTTACAGTCTAGTCTGAATGAAGTCAACAATTGGTGTAACCAGAATTTTATGATAGTGCACCCAGGGAAGACAAAAAACATGATTATTACAACAAGACAAAAACACCAGTCACGACCTCTTAATTTAAATCTTTCTCTGGAATCACAACCTGTTCAGCAGGTAACGGAACATCGTGTTTTGGGTGTGATAGTCGATCAAGAATTAAAATGGGAATCTCATGTACATTATATTTGTCAAAAAGTATCCAAGAATTTGTTTCTGCTATCAAAGTTAAAGCAATATGTCGATATCGCAACACTAAAACTATTTTATCATGCCCACATCTTATCCCATATTAATTACGCATCAATTCTTTGGGATGGCGTCGCTGATATTTACATAAAAAAAATAAACTCTCTACATCGTCGGGCAGCTAAAATCATGTTAAATGGTCCAGAATTATCAGCTGATTTGAAGTTAAAGAATCTAAACTACCTGCCGCTAGTTAAACAGTTACAGTTTAATAAGACTGTAATGATGTACAAAGTATATCATGGCGAAGTGCCCAACTATATTCAGGACTTATTTCACAGAGTCACCCGGAAAGATACGGGTCTATCAATTTTCTAGCACCCTGGATTGATTTGTTCAAAACCAGTCAAGCCTTCTCTGGCTCTATGGTGTGGAACTCCATTCCGTCTGTAATAAGATCATTAACCTCACTAAAGAGTTTTAAACAAGCTCTGCATAATCATTATATGTCTACCTAGATGGCTAAATATCCAAGATTCCTTCTATGCCACGTGCTTATGACGCGGCTCATGTTTTCAATACGGCTTTCCCAGTTTTCTGAGAGGTTTGATGCGGGTACACTATTACAGAAAAATATACCCAATAGCTTTATTTTATTTTTCCAATTCAAGTCAAAGCATAACTCACCCCTCGCTATGCTCGATCCCAACCACATTGCTTCTGTCTTTCTTGTAATAAGGCTGCATTCATAAATGAGTGGCTCAAATCACCTTATTCTTCGTCTGCACATGGATTACAATTATGAAAATATTAACCGTTGTTTTCAGGCGTTTATGTTATTCGATTGGTAAGAAATTAGTTGATTTAAACAGATAAACATAATAAGCGACTGACAGCCTCGAGACTGGGTGTGCCTTGACGTCCATTGCATTTGTAGCTGTTAGTTACCCATATGTGTTATTGCAATATCTCGGGTCCAACAAGGTTCCTGGACGCTCAGGGTTTACTGTTAGAATCAAGTCTCAACATTTTCCCACGATGATACTAACATCATTTTTCAGTCTTAACGGCAAGATTATCGAGTACAAAATCTCAGTTGCAATGATCCGATTTAACAGAGAAAAAAACCACTGAATGTTACAGGAAATTAGAAGACACAGTTGATATATACGTTTGAACTTCGTTTGATCAGCTAGACACCTTTGTCAGGGGTTGCGTTACCATAAATTGCATAAAAAAAGATTATAAAAAATAAATAAAAATCCCTGCGCTTAGAACTGTACCCACGGAATACGCGCAATATAAGCCTCATATTGATTGATTGATTGATTGATATCGCAGCATCTGTTTCTGAGATGGTAACCTGTCGGGGGTCTCAGTGCCCTTGGAATCTGCTGAACCAGTGCCCTCTCTCTCTCTCTCTCTCTCTCTCTCTCTCTCTCTCTCTCTCTCTCTCTCTCTCTCTCTCTCTCTCTCTCTCTCTCTCTCTCTCTCTCTCTCTCTTTCCCCCCTTTCTCTCTCTGTCTCTGTCTCTCTCTTCCCCCCCCTCTCTCTCTCTCTCTGTCTCTCTCTCTCTCTTTCCCCACTTATATCTCTCTCTCTTTCACCCTCTCTCACCCTCTCTCCCCCCTCTCTCTCTCTCTATTCACCCCCTCTCTCTCTTTGGAGGTATTACACACCGGTACGACCGAACATAAGGTATCAATACATTCCTGTTGTGCAGCGGGTTAAAGTATACCCTCATACCTCGGAGAGATACCTTCACTCCGGTCTGAACGACCTCACGTGACATGTTATATGGTGGAAGAGAATGCTAGCGCTGTCGCTTATTTTCCACCCTCAGTTCGGTAAGACTGAAACGATGCTCAGTCACGGAAAGAACTATCCAAACTTGCAAGCACAGCCGCGGTTGTCCTGTAAGTTCCCGATCCATGTTAAACCCTCATCCTCAGAAGGAAAATAAGCGACAGCATTCTCTTCCACCATATAACATATGTCACGTGAGGTCGTTCAGACCGAGTGAAGGTATATCTCCGAGGTATGAGGGTATACTTTAACCCGCTGCACAACAGGAATTTATTCTTAAACTTAATTTCGGTCGAACCGGTGTGCAATGGGTGCTCTTTCCCCAATTATATATCTTTCACCCTCTCTCCCCCTCTCTCCCCTCTCTCTCTCTCTCTCTCTCTCTCTCTCTCTCTCTCTCTCTCTCTCTCTCTCTCTCTCTCTCTCTCTCTCTCTCTATTCACCCCCTCTCTCTCTCTCTTTCTCTTTCCCGACCTATCTCTCTCTCTTTACCCCTCTCTCTCCCTCTCTCTCTCTCTCTCTCTCTCTCTCTCTCTCTCTCTCTCTCTCTCTCTCTCTCTCTCTCTCTCTCTCTCTCTCTCTCTCTCTTTATTTTTGTTTCCCTAGTTCTCACCCACACACACGTGCACACATTTCCCTCCACCGCAGAACTCTCTCCTGATCGGCTTCACTTTGGATGTTCGTCGATAAAGTGTTCAGGAAATAGAACACATTCTGAAAGCGTACTACAGCAGATTGGAAGACGTACTCCAGGGAAAGTGACCGTTGCTTGGTACCCCCTAGATGCAGTGGAGAGGTCTTGTCGTGTTACAATTACCGTTGGAGTAGGTGCTCACTTGTAAAAGTCGTCGAGCTATTTGGGTCATGTGGTGCCGTATTTAAGCCCAGGTCCCACTGTCACGAATTTTGACGGCGAACTACAACGATTTGGGATTCGTGGAGAAAATTGCCGAGGTCGTTGTGGTTCGTATTACTTTGTTCTTGATCGGCCGGTTTTTCGCAATCATTCGTGGCAAACATCGTTGTGGCAAAATCGTAGTAACTCGTTGTGATTCGCCAACATATTCGTGATAGTGGGACCTTAGCTTAAGGGAGGGAAAAGAAGCAGAATGTCAGGTGTTGGGGTGGGAAATGGTGGTGGGGGTAATGAAGGACATGCTTTGGGGTATAGTAATTCTAATGATGAAAGCGGAAAGAAAAGAGGAAGGAAGGAGGAGAAACTGAAACGACATGCTACTGAATGAGACAGACAGACAAAAAGACAAAAAGACAAACAGACAGACAGACAGACACGACAGACGGACAGACAGACAGACAGATAGACAAAGACAGATAAACAGAGAGAGACAGAAGGTCGGACAGACAGACAGACAGACAGACAGACACGACAGACAGACAGACAGAAAAAAAGACAAACAGACAGACAGACAGACAGACAGACAAAGACAGATAAACAGAGAGAGACAGAAGGTCGGACAGACAGACAGACAGACAGACAAAGACAGATAAACAGAGAGAGACAGAAGGTCGGACAGACAGACAAATATGAAGGCAGGCATGCAAACAAAAAGACGGGACAAAGGGACGAACAATAAGACGGGACAAAGGGACAAACAAAAAGACGGGACAAAGGGACGAACAAAAAGACGGGACAAAGGGACGAACAAAAAGACGGGACAAAGGGACGAACAAAAAGACGGGACAAAGGGACAAACAAAAAGACGGGACAAAGGGACGAACAAAAAGACGGGACAAAGGGACGAACAAAAAGACGGGACAAAGGGACGAACAAAAAGACGGGACAAAGGGACAAACAAAAAGACGGGACAAAGAGACAAACAAAAAGACGGGACAAAGGGACAAACAAAAAGACGGGACAAAGGGACGAACAAAAAGACGGGACAAAGGGACGAACAAAAAGACGGGACAAAGAGACAAACAAAAAGACGGGACAAAGGGACGAACAAAAAGACGGGACAAAGGGACAAACAAAAAGACGGGACAAAGGGACGAACAAAAAGACGGGACAAAGGGACGAACAAAAAGACGGGACAAAGGGACGAACAAACAGACGGGACAAGGGGACGAACAAAAAGACGGGACAAAGAGACAAACAAAAAGACGGGACAAAGGGACAAACAAAAAGACGGGACAAAGGGACGAACAAAAAGACGGGACAAAGGGACGAACAAAAAGACGGGACAAAGAGACAAACAAAAAGACGGGACAAAGGGACGAACAAAAAGACGGGACAAAGGGACAAACAAAAAGACGGGACAAAGGGACGAACAAAAAGACGGGACAAAGGGACGAACAAAAAGACGGGACAAAGAGACAAACAAAAAGACGGGACAAAGGGACGAACAAAAAGACGGGACAAAGGGACGAACAAAAAGACGGGACAAAGGGACAAACAATTAAAAGACGGGACAAAGGGACGAACAAAAAGACGGGACAAAGAGACAAACAAAAAGACGGGACAAAGAGACAAACAAAAAGACGGGACAAAGGGACGAACAAAAAGACGGGACAAAGGGACAAACAATTAAAAGACGGGACAAAGGGACGAACAAAAAGACGGGACAAAGGGACGAACAATAAGACAGACAGAAAGACAGGCATGTAGAAAAACAGACGGACGCGCTGACAAGAAGACAGACAAAAGGCAGACTGATCAACAGACGGACAAAAAGACAGACACAGATTATTCCGGAAATAACTCTGTCGGGTTTGTATTGGTTGTGAAAGAGTGCAGTGCGTACCCTTGCTTAACTCATACAAACACCTAGTGGTTCCCGTACACGAGTGTGAGACATACCCTCTCGCTAGTGACTGGTGTATAATGTCACGTGTCAAAAATGGGAAGAAACTGATGTATTGACGCGCAAGGTATCGATAATCAGAATCACCCTTTCCCTAAGAGCAACGCATATATAATGTTTGGACCGAGTTTCTCTCCTCGCTTCTTGCTTGTTTACTTCGAGCACCTGTTGGCCGGAACCGGAAGCCGAAATATGTGTCCGAGCTTCAAGCGTCATAACTGTGCCGAACGGTCATGCAGCAGTGACAGAGTTATTTCCAAAAATTGTCTATTGGAAAAAAAGGAAGGAAAAGAAGGAAGAAAGAGCAATAAAGCCAATAACAAGAATGATTTGATAACAACATGGTCAGATCATCTGTGTCTCAAGAATACTAATCTTTATTTAATAGTATTCTCTGTCTCTGTCTCTGCCTCTGTCTCTCTCTGTCTCTCTCTGTCTCTCTGTCTCTGTCTCTGTCTCTGTCTCTGTCTCTGTCTCTGTCTCTCTCTCTCTCTCTCTCTCTCTCTCTCTTCACTACCTATAAATATCAAGTCATGTCTGTCATTATCTTCTAGAAGATGATTCAAGTATCAAAATGTAGATCTATATACGCTGCTTGTATTCGTTTGAAAGTGGGTAACCTTGTTTTTGATTGGCTGATGTGTGAAAGGGTATGAAGCCAGACTTGCAAAACAGAGCGTGTCTTATATATATGTATAGGTTACAACACGAGTGGTTTTTTATATGGCTTGTATTTCAGTCAAGACCCAGCGGATGAATATCAAGGGACTCACGAGCCTCTGAGTCCCTTTGATATTCCCGCTGGATCTTGACTGAAATACAAGCCATATAAAAAATCACGAGTGTTGTAACCAGTATATCCCATGAAGATCTAAAGGACAAAGTGTAACGGTTCAGAGCTATGGGAATATATAAAGTATGACTCTGTGGAAAGGGTCCCCCTGTTTGTTTGTAAACAGTTTCTGAAAGTGACAATTCGAACTCCAAACAACATTGTGTACGGTGAATTTGGAAGATATCCGCTGTATATTAACTCTGCAGTCAGCTGTGTGAAATACTGGTTTACACTGCTGAAGCAACCTGATAGTCCAAGATTCTGTCTTTATTTTTTCTTTCTTTATTTGGTGTTTAACGTCGTTTTCAACCGTTCAAGGTTATATCGCGACGGGGAAAGGGGGGGGATGGGGTAGAGCCACTTGTTAATTGTTTCTTGTTCACAAAAGCACTAATCAAAAAATTGCTCCAGGGGCTTGCAACGTAGTACAATATATGACCTTACTGGGAGAATGCAAGTTTCCAGTACAAAGGACTTAACATTTCTTACATACTGCTTGACTAAAATCTTTACAAACATTGACTATATTCTATACAAGAAACACTTAACAAGGGTAAAAGGAGAAACAGAATCCGTTAGTCGCCTCTTACGACATGCTGGGGAGCATCGGGTAAATTCTTCCCCCTAACCCGCGGGGGGTAGTCCAAGATTGCATATACCGTAAAATCCCTAGCAAACGCCCAGTATCTAGCAAACGCCCACCCTCCACTTTTGGCCAAAAGTTGTGCAGAGGGGTCACTACCTAGTAAACGCCCAGCCCGGTTTTTACATTTAGTCAAATTTTGACTAAATGTTTTAACATAGAGGGGGGAATCGAGACGAGGGTCGTGGTGTATGTGTGTCTGTCTGTCTGTCTGTCTGTCTGTCTGTCTGTCTGTCTGTGTGTGTGTGTGTGTAGAGCGATTCAGACTAAACTACTGGACCGATCTTTATGAAATTTGACATGAGAGTTCCTGGGTATGATATCCTCAGACGTTTTTTTCATTTTTTTGATAAATGTCTTTGATAACGTCATATCCGGCTTTTCGTGAAAGTTGAGGCGGCACTGTCACGCCCTCATTTTTCAACCAAATTGGTTGAAATTTTGGTCGGGTAATGTTCGACGAAGCCCGGACTTCGGTATTGCATTTCAGCGTGGTGGCTTAAAAATTAATTAATGACTTTGGTCATTAAATGAAAATTGTAAAAAAAATATGTTTTTTATAAAACGATCCAAATTTACGTTTATCTTATTCTCCATCATTTGCTGATTCCAAAAACATATAAATATGTTATATTCGGATTAAAAACAAGCTCTGAAAATTAAATATATAAACATTATTATCAAAATTAAATTTTCCAAATCAATTTAAAAACACTTTCATCTTATTCCTTGTCGGTTCCTGATTCCAAAAACATATAGATATGATATGTTTGGATTAAAAACACGCTCAGAAAGTTGAAACGAAGAGAGGTACAGAAAAGCGTGCTATCCTTCCCTGCGCAACTACTACCCCGCTCTTCTTGTCAATTTCACTGCCTATGCCGTGAGCGGTGGACTGACGATGCTACGAGTATACGGTCTTGCTGCGTTGCATTGCGTTCAGTTTCATTCTGTGAGTTCGACAGCTACTTGACTAAATGTTGTATTTTCGCCTTACGCGACTTGTTGATATTTTCTTATCTTTTATTTTTATTTTAGTCTCTCTTTGATGAACTCTACTACAGACTAACAAGAAAAAGGACGACCATAAAAACTCTAACAACAGCAGGTACTGCATACCATTTTTCCAGAAAATATTGAAGGCACAAAAGTACTGGCATCCTAACATAAGATTGTTTGTGTTCGTGCCAACGACGAAATGATGCGTGCAACTAGATTGAAAGTGTTGTTGATATTCACTTCTCTGGCAAAGACAGATACGCCAGCATGTTGTTTATATTAGCATCGGGGAGTAATAGAGGAGTATATTCCCCCCTTGCTTGGCAACAAGCTGAGAAACGTTTTTGGTGTTTGTGGTATCTCACTGTGACATCGTTATACGCAAGAAACAAACACGCGGGTGTACCACTTCAGGTAATTTCGACGAGGTATTGAAACAGTTGAATAGTTTACCTCCTGCTGGCTGTTATTTTCGGCTCCAGTTGTGCTTCGTTAGATAAGATTCAAAACTGTTTTCGACGGTCAAATAAAGCAAATCATAATCAACACCGAGACACAGTTTATGTTAAGACGGAATAACAGGTACAGGGGAACCTCCCATAACGACCCCTCCTAAAAACGACCCCCTCCGTTTGCCGACCGATTTTCTGGGCAAAGAAAGCAAAAATAATCAACATCAAGACACAGTTTATGGGGGACATTCTTCACGCAGACAAGGACTGTGTCGATGTAACAACGGAATAGCAGGTGCAGTGGAATCTCCCATAACGACCCCCTCCGTTTGCCGACCGATTTTCTGGGCAAATAAAGCAAACATAATCAACACCAAGACACAGTTTATAGGGGACATTCTTCACACAGACAAGGTGCCGATGTAACAACGGAATAACAGGTATAAAAAGCCGAGCAACGACCGAAATGGTACAAGCAGAGAACAGCTTAAAGGTACGTGCACAACGCTTCGAGCTTCCTGTGCAAACACCACTGCTGACTATCTCAGCTCTACCCAGGCTTTCGCATGGAATAAGACCATCCCTCCGCTTGGACACGTGACAAAGATCAATATTCTTACTGCTTTTTGTGAAGAGTGGTTTTTTTTTTAAATTAATATTTTCTTTAAAATAACTTGAAGCAGCCGGGGGAGTTGATTTTTGTATTTAGTCAAGTTTTGACTAAATATTTTAACATCGAGGGGGAATCGAAACGAGGGTATGGTGTATGTGCGTCTGTCTGTGTGTGTGTGTGTGTGTGTAGAGCGATTCAGACTAAACTACTGGACCGATCTTTACGAAATTTGACATGAGAGTTCCTGGGTATGAAATGCCCGAACGTTTTTTTTCATTTTTTTGATAAATGTCTTTGATGACGTCATATCCGGCTTTTCGTGAAAGTTGAGGCGGCACTGTCACGCCCTCATTTTTCAACCAAATTGGTTGAAATTTTGGTCAAGTAATCTTCGACGAAGCCCGGGGTTCGGTATTGCATTTCAGCTTGGTGGCTTAAAAATTAATTAATGACTTTGGTCATTAAAAATCGGAAAATTGTAAAAAAAAATAAAAATTTATAAAACGATCCAAATTTACGTTTATCTTAATCTCCATCATTTTCTGATTCCAAAAACATATAAATATGTTATATTCGGATTCAAAACAAGCTCTGAAAATTAAATATATAAAAATTATTATCAAAATTAAATTGTCCAAATCAATTTAAAAACACTTTCATCTTATTCCTTGTCGGTTCCTGATTCCAAAAACATATAGATATGATATGTTTGGATTAAAAACACGCTCAGAAAGTTAAAACAAAGAGAGGTACAGAAAAGCGTGCTATCCTTCTTAGCGCAACTACTACCCCGCTCTTCTTGTCAATTTCACTGCCTTTGCCATGAGCGGTGGACTGACGATGCTACGAGTATACGGTCTTGCTGAAAAATGGCAGCTACTTGACTAAATATTGTATTTTCGCCTTACGCGACTTGTTGTATTTGTTGAAGAGGAGGGAAGGTCTTATCCTATGTAGATTTAAAATAGTGAGTAGATCTGTTTTGAAGGTAAGAACTACGCCGTTTAAAGATTTCTGGGTGCTCTCCATCTTGGTAAATAAATTAGAAATGTTCTTTTTGTTAAACACCTTTCAAACAAAATATGGTTTTTATATTTAGTCAAGTTTTGACTAAATATTTTAACATCGAGGGGGAATCGAAACGAGGGTCGTGGTGTATGTGCGTGTGTCTGTCTGTCTGTCTGTCTGTCTGTCTGTGTGTGTGTGTAGAGCGATTCAGACTAAACTACTGGACCGATCTTTATGAAATTTGACATGAGAGTTCCTGGGTATGAAATCCCCGAACGTTTTTTTCATTTTTTTTATAAATGTCTTTGATGACGTCATATCCGGCTTTTCGTGAAAGTTGAGGCGGCACTGTCACGCCCTCATTTTTCAACCAATTTGGTTGAAATTTTGGTCAAGTAATATTCGACGAAGCCCGGACTTCGGTATTGCATTTCAGCTTGGTGGCTTAAAAATTAATTAATGACTTAGTTTGGTCATTAAAAATCTGAAAATTGTAAAAAAAAAATAAAAATTTATAAAACGATCCAAATTTACGTTCATCTTATTCTCCATCATTTTCTGATTCCAAAAACATATAAATATGTTATATTTGGATTAAAAACAAGCTCTGAAAATTAAATATATAAAAATTATTATCAAAATTAAATTGTCGAAATCAATTTAAAAACACTTTCATCTTATTCCTTGTCGGTTCCTGATTCCAAAAACATATAGATATGATATGTTTGGATTAAAAACACGCTCAGAAAGTTAAAACAAAGAGAGGTACAGAAAAGCGTGCTATCCTTCTTAGCGCAACTACTACCCCGCTCTTCTTGTCAATTTCACTGCCTTTGCCATGAGCGGTGGACTGACGATGCTACGAGTATACGGTCTTGCTGAAAAATCGCATTGCGTTCAGTTTCATTCTGTGAGTTCGACAGCTACTTGACTAAATATTGTATTTTCGCCTTACGCGACTTGTTTTATATATGACTTTAAGATAGAACAAGTTCATCAGAACAAGAGAACTGCATGGAAAAGTCAAACTGACCAAATGCAGCTGAGTAAAAACAGTGTCCCCCGCGGGTTAGGGGGAGTCCCATATTAGTTGGGACGAGAAAGAATTTACCCGATGCTCCCCAGCATGTCGTAAGAGGCGACTAACGGATTCTGTTTCTCCTTTTACCCTTGTTAAGTGTTTCTTGTATAGAATATAGTCAATGTTTGTAAAGATTTTAGTCAAGCAGTATGTAAGAAATGTTGTCCTTTGTACTGGAAACTTGCATTCTCCCAGTAAGGTAATATATTGTACTACGTTGCAAGCCCCTGGAGCAAATTTTTTATTAGTGCTTTTGTGAACAAGAAACAATTGACAAGTGGCTCTATCCCATCACCCCCCTTCCCTCCGTCGCGATATAACCTTGAACGGTTGAAACCGATGTTAAACACCAAATAAAGAAAGAAAGAAAGAAAGAAAAGAAAGTAAAAACAGTATGGCGGCTTTCAGTTGATTTGAAATGCGAAATTGTACAAATTTACCCACAAACTTTTTATAAACTAACTGTGCTTTGCATAGTCATCTTCTGCAGAAGTCGAGGTTAGACAGTTTAGTCCGAGATAAATCCTTTTTTTTTTTTGTCTCTCTCATTAAAAGTGGTTTAACTGTATTCTTAATTATTTCCTGAATTAAAAATGTATGGATTAATAATCTAACAACAATGCTGAAACAAAGAATTATAGCCTGATATTAATTGGGGGCAATGTACTTCACGAAGCTTTGGCACTGAATTTTCCGTAAAAAAGACTTTTATTGCGAAGTCAACAACAGACTCAATTAAGGAAGGCATGTATGCTAATTAGGTTGGCTGTAGGCATGTATGCTAATTAGGTTGCAGAAACGGGTCAGCGCTGACAGCCCCCGCCTCCCCCTCCCTCTCCCCCCACCCCCTCACCCCTGCGTTGTCTTGGTCAACGGCCGGTTACAGCAAACTATAGGGCACAGTCAGAGGGCACGCTGACGAGATGTTTTAACATCGCTTTAGCGGACTTCGTTATTTCTTTTTTCATGTCTGCTCGGTGCTTGAACCGTTTTTCGCACCTGTATAGGACTATGATAAGAGATCAGTTCGTGTTGTGTACCACCCATGCAGTGAAATAAGCTCATCTTACTTGGCATGTGAGATAACAGGGATTTCGCGGTGCAACAGTAAATTATAAATTATATAACAATCATGTGTTTCGGCCATACTTTGGATGGGCAGGTGGTCGATTGGTGAGTGGAAAGTTGGTTGGTGGGTTGGCTGGCTGACCATCTAATCAATTCGCTGACTGGCTGTCTGCCTGGTTGGTTGCTGAGTCGCTTAGCTGGTTGGTTTGGTTTGGTGTTCGTATCAGGCTAAATTGGTGTGGTGATGTTGTGTTGTTGAAATCAAGGTGTAACATATCGTTGTTGTTGTTGTTGTTGTTGTTGTAGTTGTTGTTGTTGTTGTTGTTGTTGATTCTGTGTCCTTTGTCCCACACTATTGCTGGATAACCGAAGTCGCGTTCCTCTTCCTCTTCTTCTTGTCAGATAGTATCTATTTCCTCATTCAATGTTCCACTTGTCAGCCATACTATGTTCTTGCATGGCAGCAATAGCACCTTGGGAGCGAAAAATGAGATACGCGGTTCACGGGTAAAAGTAAATTATCTATCCAGACATGATCCCTCAACAAAGTCATAAACTGTAAAATCCCTATCGCGTCCTCTCCTGAACCACCTACCACGCCTTCCTGCACCACTCACATGGTTATATGTTGTGCATGCTCTTGGTGTTAATGTGAGAATAGCTTCTTCGGATCAGTTGCAAGTTTTTTTTCTTCTTCTGACTGGCTAGTGCAGTAGAAGCACCCTTCGCTTGTAGAATAAAACCATGACCTGCAACTTTCTCTGTAAATGTAGTGAGAAAATAGTTCTAGTACAACTTGCCGTTTTGAATTTTTGGTTTCTCCTTTCGAGATCGGGTGTACAGGCTCCAGTCGGATGCATAAACTTGAGCGTGAGCTTCATGATGAAGTAATTCATCCATTTTACGCTCTCTGTCTCTGTCTCTGTCACTCTCTCTCTCTCTCTCTCTCTCTCTCTCTCTCTCTCTCTCTCTCTCTCTCTCTCTCTCTCTCTCTATCTCTCTCTCTCTCTCTCTCTCTCTCTCTCTCTTCCCCTAGCTAGCTCTTTCTAGCTCTCATTTTATGATTTTTCTTGGTAAACCTCCTCAACGTCTACGTTCTTAACGACCGTGTATGACACTCCTAATACAATACCGGCGAAGACGTCCCAAACGAGAGAAAGATTGATGGGTGATGACACATTAGTTCCTCATCTGCCTTTATCCCCGTCAAATTCTCCTCAAAAGACACACGCCTTATACCGCTTTTCTTTAGCCACCCCCACCCCCATCATTCCACTCTCCCCAACTGCATCAATAAATCTCGTTTTTAGACAATGTACTATACTTTTGATTATGCTCAAGCGAAGCAAGATATAATAGCTCCAATGAAACATGGGAAACAGTCATTGATGACGAGGAAATTAGTTCAGCTCACTCCCCCTCCCTCCCCCAAAATCACTTGTATCTTTAATTCAAACGACACTCATCCCTACATTGCAATTCTCTTGTTCCCAAGGATTTCCGTCCCCGTCCCATGTTCAGTAACTACTCTAACGACAAAGTTTCAAACTTTAGATGCAGTATAAGTGAAACGAACCCAAGCATAGTAAGCGATTCGGACATAAGGCAATGTATATAATCCCATTTGCTTACACCTCACACCAACTTCTGTTGTTTATAAAACACCTACTCTTGCTTTATATTGCTTTGTTCCCACAGATGCGGTGTACGGCTGTCTAAATGGCGGGGTAAAAACGGCCATACACGTAAAAACCCACTCGTGCAAAAATATAAGTGAACGTGGGAGGTTCTGCCCATGAACGAAGAAGAAGAAGAAGAATATAGCTTTGTCAGTGTCATTGTCATAGTCATTGTATTCTGTTTCCCTCGACTTCCGCCTCATCATCCTACTCCACACTCCAGTCCCGATCTCCACAACATAATCTCTCTCACCCACCTATCCTCTACCATTCCACTCCAATCCCGATCTCCACAGCGTAATATCTTCACAAGAAACCACGTTACCGTCGGCTCCCTCCAACTCCCCACCCACCTATCCTCTACCATTCGACTCCCATTCCGATCTCCACAGCGTAATATCTTCACAAGAGACAACGTTACCGTCGGCTTCCTCACACCCCCCCATCCCCCACCTATCCTTTACCATTCTTCTCCCATTCCGTCCCATCACCTCTGTCCCTATACCTTATTCGTCTCATACTTGTATTATTCACGAGGTCTTAAGAAATACCCCAGACGTGTACCGCGGAAGGACCATGCCATCATCAACAACCTTTATTGCAGCGTTGTCGAGAGGGGACGCGTTTGACATCGTCCGCATTCAGCCGCGCCCCCCTGCAGGAAATCAGCCGATCCGGGTTCTTTAGTCTTCTTAATCAAAGGGAGACAATGCCACCCCAGGAACAGGATAGACAATCGGTCAAAAAGCGAGAGTGGCAACAGGTCGAAATGACTTTCCTTTGTGAGCGGTTCTTTCCCTTAGACGTTGTTTGTCGATATAGTAATCTATCTTGCCTTGGTCAGGGCAGATGAAGATTGACTGCATCAGCGGGCGGTCATCTAGCTCATCGAGAGGGGGGTCTTGTGTTATAGGGAGCTTTTTGACGTTCTGCAAATAACCTATCTGACGAGAGTTCTCTGTTGATAGTGACAGTGAACAATACGTGCTATTGTCGTATCGATGATACGTCCTGGAACCTCTGAGCTATCGTGTTTCCAGGTCGTGCAATAATATAGTTTCTTTGTAAAAATCAAAAGGCATGAGAACTCTGGAAATACATTCCTCGACGAGACCCTAGCCGAGTTAGAACCCGCGCCGATAGCGACGGACTGGTCGTAAATTTCAGCGAGCTACAAACTTAGCTACGTTACCACCTTATATTGGAGCCTTTTGCTGTTGTCAATGAACACACAGCTTAATGGTTGCAGTGGGGGTTATAATAAAACAGAACGCGACATAAAGAATGGTTAATCAAATAATAGTAAGAATGCGCGTGCGCATGTGTGTGTGTGTGTATGTGTGTGTGTGTGTGTGTGTGTGTGTGTGTGTGTGTGTGTGCGTGTGTGTGTGTTTGTGTGTGTGTGTGTGTGTTGTGTGTGTGTTGTGTGTGTTTGTGTGTGTGTGTGTGACGGTGTGTGTGTGTGTGTGTGTGTGTGTGTCTGCGTCTGTGTCTGTGTTTGTGCGTGTGCACGCGCGTTTGTGTTTGTTTTGTGTGTTTGTTTCTCCTCTAACTGATGCATGATGTGTTCCTCTCAAACGCATAAATAATTTCTGACCACTTGGGAAATAGGACGATGAACATCAAACACAATGACTGCTTTGACTGCAAGCTACTGGGAATTAATTTTCTACAATTATTGCATGCATATTGCTCATTTGAAGTAATACGATCTGCCCCCGACAATCTCACGCTGATATAATTATTAGTAATAATATGTTTGGGCTAAGTTATATTTTTAGTTATTCGAGATTTTCCAATTGTTTTTAGGAATCGCTGCATTATGTATTTGGAGAAACAAAATAGGTATATTTGCGCCAATCAATTTTAATCAGAAACAGTTTTTGGAAGACGTACGGTTAACCTGTAAGATTACAACCAACTTTTTTTCTTCTCCTCATCTTTCTTGTTTTGTTGTTCTTGTTGTTCTTGTTGTTCTTGTTCTTGCTCTTGTTCTAATTCTTGTTCTTCTTCTTGTATTCCATTGAAAGGCTAGCGATAAAACACCAATTCGAACTCATTATTTTTCTTCTAATAATTATAAGCACAATAGGCTTTTTGTTCACACGCTGAATAAGTTGGCAGTGCATTTACATGTTCTGTCACTTATTTATTTATAGTTAATTCGCCGGGGCGGGAAGAGAGAGAGAGAGAGAGAGAGAGAGAGAGAGAGAGAGAGAGAGAGAGAGAGAGAGAGAGAGAGAGAGAGAGAGAGAGAGAGGGAGAGAGAGAGAAAAAGAGAGAGAGAGAGAGAGAGGAGAGAGAGAGAGAGAGAGAGAGAGAGAGAGAGAGAGAGAGAGAGAGAGAGAGAGAGAGAGAGAGAGAGAGAGAGAGAGAGAGAGAGAAGGAACAAGTCGCGTAGGCGAAAATACAACATTTACTCAAGCTCAGTCGAACTCACAGAATGAAACTGAACGCATTGCATATTTTCCGCAAGACCGTACATTCAATTCGTAGCATCGTCTGTCCACCGCTCGTGGCAAAGGCAGTGAAATTAACAATCCAGAAAAGCGCGGTAGCGGTTGCGCTGAGGAGGATAGCACGCTTTTCTATATCTCTATTCTTTTTAACTCTCTGAACGTGTTTTTGATCCAAACATATCATATCTATATGTTTTTGGAATCAGGAATAAACCAGAAATAAGATGAAATTGTTTTTAAATCGATTTCGGAAATGTAATTTTAATCATAATGTTTATATTTTTAATTTTCAGAGCTTGTTTTTAAAACTAATATAACATATTTATATGTTTTTGGAATCAGAAAATGATGAAAAATACGATAAACGTAATTTTGGATCGTTTTATTAAAAAACAAATATTTACAATTTTCAGATTTTTAATGACCAAGTCATTAATTAATTGTTAAGCCTCCAAGCTGAAATGCAATACTAAAGTCCGGCCTTCGTCGAAGATTGCTTGGTCAAAATTTCAATCAATTTTATGGAAAAATGAGGGTGTGACAGTGCCGCCTTACCTTTTACAAAATGCCGGATATGACGTCATCAAAGACATGTATCGAAAAAATGAAAAACAAGGTCTGGGGATACTATTCACGACTTTCCGACCTTGACATTGTAGTGGGGGTCAAGTGGGCGTCGGCATCATTGTCCAATCAGAAATTTTGATGCGCTTCCGCTTCCTGTCCCGCCCAGTCTGCGCAAAAGAAATGGCGCAAAACTGTTTGCGCGAAAAAGGTGATGAAAAAAAGAACACAACCTGGTTTGATAACCAAATGATTGCATCCTTTAATGTGGAACAACGACACATCTGATAAACAAATAGCCAGTTTGTTACCAACATGAGAAACTAGGGTTTAGAATCGAAGCGGTAAAACCGGACGCTGTTTGTACACGTAAATCCGGAGAAGCTATCGAAGTAGGTGACATGTCGTTTCACTCCGAGTGTGCCAGCACCGGCCCTCTACCCGCCAAACCCCCACTAGGCAGGGAAAGTGATTCGACCTTGCATGACTGCAGGGCAAGTTCGATTTTGCTAGCTAAAATTGCTGCCTTGTCTAGATCTGGAACTTTTTCAATTGGATTTTTTTCTCTATTATACTGGAATAAGTGGGTGCTTTTCTAGATCTAAGCATCGACCGAATTAGATAAAGATGTTCCTTGCATTGCATTCTCCTAAATCTGTTATTCTAACCAGTTTGTTTAAGAATATGATTGTTCGGTTTTTTTGTTAAGCTTACACGATTTTTTTCTTTTTTAAGTAAGTGGTTTCACACGTACAACATGAGACCCACATGCACTAGACAATGGAAGTTGAGGTCCTCGTTCAATACCACAAATGCCAGTATTATATTTCAGACTCCTTTTGGAGGAATGTGTGGGGTTTGGGTGTTGAACTTGAAGTGGCAGATTGTTTGCACAGGTATGAATGTTCGTACGTTCGAACGCGCACACATGTATGCAGGCATTTGTTTGTCAAGCAGGAACATGCAACATTTTGTTGACCGTATGTGAGTGCGTGTGTAATAAAACCAACGACAAACAATACAAAAAGCTCCAGCTCTGCTTCTTCACCAGTCACAGACGCATTGCGTTGTTCAGCTTTCCAGAAATATATTAACTCAGTCAGAACCCGCTTCATGAATATTTTATTTCAGGAAAAAGTCAATCGAATCTACACAAAAAAAGGTTATTGCGCTGTTCTGTCTTTGAGACTTATCACGTAATATTGAGCTACTAGAAGAAACATGCCTGTGGCATAGTTTGACCCAACAGATAGAGAAGTCAACAGAGGTATTCTGCCGTCAGCAGCTTTATTGCTGTTTTGAATTTGATCTTGCATAATTTTATTACATAATTTTGCAACACACAAAGAAATCGTAATTGAATATTTTACGCAAAATTGAATAATTCGCAAACATGTTTGTATGAAGAAATATTATTTTAAGAAAATATGAGTGTGAGCCACTGAGGATGGACGTATTTTGAGTGAAGTAGCAGAAATTCTTTTTAAGTTCTTTAGCTACATGCACACGTTCTGTTAATTACGTTCTAATTAGCAGGGAGATCCAGATTAATAATACAGCTGTGACAGGTTGTGGTTTCCATACACACTTTGAATACAGGAAAACAAAACCAAAAACACAGTTAAAAAAAAATGTGCACATAGAATTAAATCATTAAAGTGTACAGAATAAAAGCAACATATGTACAAAAACAAATCTCGTGGTTCTCTTGTCAAACCCACTGTAGTAAGCACAGAATAGGAGAGAAGATTTTGGAGAAGGTGGCTTTACCTACTGAAGTAAATGATCAAGAGGATTCTAAGCATCCAGTGCTAAAGCTCTCAAATCACAAGACATACACACTTGTTGTGGCTATCCGAACTGTTGATTTAAAAAAAAACATACCTACAAATTGAAAACATCTATTACGAAATTATATATATTGTATGGATCTGTCTTTGTAAAATATACTGTACAGAAAATTTTAAATAATCTGCACAAATCTCGTGGTTCTCTTGTCAAGTAAAAAAACCCAAAAAACCTTGTGTTTTGTCTTGTAAATTATACTTTACTAAATGTGTACAGTATTCTAAGAAAAAAAAATTCTTCCTTTTTATCATATCAATTGCCTCCCTTGAATTTATTTTGTAAAATAATTCTGAGAAAAAAAGCTTTCTATTTAAAAGCAGTGCAATCAAGAAAATGGGTACAACCTGTGTGTATACCTTTATTCCTTATTCTTTTTATTTAATGGAGGATGTCACTACGCAGTTTTACTGATTTTAAAAAAAATTCGCTTCAAATTATCTCCCTTGAACAAACACTTCTTTTTACAATTAAATTTTGTTTACACGAAGAGGTAGTTTTAAGGGTATATACAAGAAAACAATATTGCAACCTTAGATGTATTAACATTTGGACTAATTCCATAAAAAAAAAATTCAAACTATAAATGATAAATCAAAATAAAACAGATTTTGGGGCTGTACACAAGCTAATAGGATTAAACACGAAAGTCGTACCCAAGAATCGTCAAATACTTTTGCTAACAGCTATACTTTAAACATAAGAAAATATGATCTGCATCTCTTGTTATGAAGATGATGGCACTGGTCCACCGAAGTGCATGCCATATATGCTTTACTGTGCGCTCTCCCTCTCAATGGTCTTTCTCTGGCTGACTCGATTCTGAGGAGATAAAAGAAAACACATTCAGTACAAGCTGTAAAAAATAACAACAAAACTAGTATTACTTAAAGTAGCTGCTGGTTTCTGAGTATTTGATTGAAGGCCCAATCCGACTTGTAAGAAGTTTGCCCGACTGTCGCAGATTTGGTCAGGTAATTGCATGGAGTAAAATCATGCCTCAATTTTGTAACATACAAACTGCAATATTCTAAGGCTCTGAGTGTGAGAATACATCGGCGCCACTTTTTAAAAACTTTCTTTTTGTGTGTGCGCATGTTTTAGTGCCAAAAATGAAGAGGCCGATTGCTCTCTCTGCAAAACTTGTGTGAAGCTTCAGAGCTCTATCAATGGTTTGAAAGAAAAAACATACTTTTCCATTTTTGACGTTCTTGTTCCCTTCCCTGTGAAATTTACTGTCCGTAGGTTACCGGATTTTGTTAATGTCAGTGAAAACCTCAACTATTCATTGCTGAGTGCCTAGTGATAGCTATCCCCCCCAACGACCTAGCACTGCTGAATCCTGATTCTTCCCATTGTTTGATTCTGTAATGAAATTGTGTAGTTGGTAGTTATGTGAGCTTCTTCTTGGGGTGGGGGGGTGGGGGGTGGGGGTAGGGGGTGGGGGGTGGGGGGTTGTTATTAAACCATCAGATTACAAAGTAAGACTTCATTGTAATGTGCAGATATTTGTTCAGGTGCCCACGATTTTCTATGTGAAAACATGTTGCTAACTAACATGAACCCAACCATAGCAACATGGTTTCAAATTCTCATCAGGCAATCACGGCTGACACAACACAGAACAGGTGGGAGAGACATAATTCAATTTACTCACCTTCTTTGCATTGTGAGACTGGCCATATGAATCTGCTGAAGTAGTTCCTGCACATATTTAATCAAATATGTATCTTAATAACGTGTTAATATCGCTTGTTCTAGCAAATCAGACTTGACAGTTTTCTGAAGGCTTGCACAATTTAAGAGCTTGCCTGTCCCCAATCATTACAATAAGAAACAACATCTAGTATGCAAGTATTTTCAGGGTATGAAGGTTTTAATATAATGTCGGTTCTTCTGGGGGCATGGAGAAACACCTTACACAAAGTAGAACATACACAACAAATTTCAAACAATTGAGGTCACACCATAGTTTTACTCACAAACAAACAACAGCAATACAATAAACAGTCTGCAAACGCCTACAGGTTGTCTACACTAGGTATAAAGAAACAAAGAAGCACATGAAGACGGGCTTTGTCAAGTAGACCATTATAGCGAATGAGCAACAGCTGATGATCCAAACCACCAAATTGACATGATTTCCCCTTATTCAGTTTGTGATTGTAGTCATATTGACGATGCATGACTTCAATTTTTCAAAGTAAGTCTCTTGGTGCGTTTACGGATACATTCATTGTCACAATTACGACATGCTAATGTCTAACCTGGGTAAACTTCAATTCATGACTTTTTTCAAACTGGCATAGAAATTATGAGCATACCAGAATTATTTTCCTGTTAGACTGTCTTCTTCTTTTTCTTCTTCTGCGTTCGATATTCAATTCATGGCTGTCATATCGTCAGGTCAGTGGCTGCCATGAAGTCTGCAGTCTTCAGTGTCGGACTGTCAAATGATATTGTAAATAACATAATTTTTGGGTAAAAAATCAAAAGGTATGAGAAATAATCCTTACTTTTTTTGTAATAACCCTCACCACCAATTGTTTTATTTCATTTCCATTTTAACAGATTTAGCACCTCTCCGAAAGCCAGAAATACACTTTAAATCCCCCCCCCCCCCCCTTGGCCCCCCCTTCATAAACTAATTAAATAACTAATTAAGAAAAAGATCCTTACATCATAAAAAATCAGAACCACCAAAACCACCCCCCCACTCATCCAATAAAACCTGAATACAAAAACACTTCAAAATAAAAAATGAAAACATTTAATTCCACTTACAAAATATAAAAGTTGTTATGCTTTATTTTCATTATCTGTTTACAAACACATAAATTGCTGTGCAAATCTTTTTAAAAACATCAATGCCTGAGACACCAGTAACCTGTTTATAGTGTTGACCTTGTAGCTTTTCAGTTTAAGAGGCTGTTCTGGAATCTGCACTAAAGTCAAAAATAACCATGAATACCGTGGGAAAAATATTACATCACCAAGACCGAAAAAATAACACCAACCGACACTCCTCACCCTTATTTCACCCACTATGCCAACCCAAAGACTGGAAAATAATAATCAAATACAGAATGAACAAAAATGCTTGATTTCATTTCTTCAATGATAAGTTGAAAATCTTCATTCTTCATAATAATGTTATTGGCATAATGTGTAATTGCCACAATTTACAGAGTTTAATGAAAAAATGATGCGATAAAAATCAAAGTGAAAACATTTGTTTATAAACTGATACCTTATTTACCTTGTGGCTTGCATTGTGTGCCCCATGTTTAGGAGCGGCTCAAACGTCCTCTGCTCCTCAGTCTGCAAGAAATTAAGCGATGGCCTGAAGGAGAATGGAAAAAAATCCTTTGTCAGCACCATGTGTATGTGTGTGGGTGGGTGTGTTAGATAAATAGGCGGGGGGGGGGGAGGTGCAATAGCTACCATGCCTAATGCAGTCTGCATAACAAGTGCAACACTTCTACAGAGCTTTTATGATACAAAGCTTCAAATAAGAAACACATTACAATCAAATGAAAGCTGAGCCTGTCATTGCAAAATAAGGAATATACAACAATCCAGTGGCATGTAAAATATTGTTCCTTCAGAAAGATGGCTCTGACAGCAGAAACAATTTAACTTGAAGTTTGAGTCCAAAATTATTTCTCTACATTAGTGAACGTACTTGCAGTAATACCCCTCACACATGAACTATTCACAGACTGAATAACAGTGTGTTCCCAATGTTGCTTCCGTGTATCGGTTAGATCCATCTCGGTTAGATCCATCTGCAGAGTACGGATTGTCATCCGTTTAATATTAAAAAGGAAAAACAATCAGAACTTGTCATCAGTGATCAACCTACCTTGCAAGAGTGGGGTGAAACACTCACTTCCTGCCAACATGTCTGCAAAAAAAAAGAGGAAACAATACCAATGGAAGCTTAAAATGGTTCTTTTGTTCAATATGTGTACACGTGCTTCATTTCTGGGGTGAAAGTGTAAAATATATCGATGGATTGATAGAACAATATTGCCTCAAGTTCACCGCACCAAAAAATACTTATCAATCAACATTGTCATCACTCGATCAGCTATTCCATCTCTTTCATAAGTGTGTGTGTGATGGTGTGAGCGTGTTTGTGTACGTGTGTGTGTGTGTGTTTGTGAACAAGCGTTGAAAAACGTATGTTTACCTTGCTCTAGATCTACCGACTTTCGTAGGCGGAGACTTCTCTGCCGTGACAGCGGCTTCGTTTCCCTGGCAGAATTCAACATCTTGTACAGATCTGCCGGTGATTTTCTTTTCCTCCGCTTCGTGAGTCACTTGATCCACAGATTTAACGAACATTGAATGTTCTTTTAGTTCTTGTGACGGAAGATCAAGGAATTAAGTGGGCATTCCTGAGTCCTCTGCTGGCTTCATGTCCACAAAGTAAATTGCACAAACCTGCAGGGTTTGGGGGGTAGTTTATTACTTTGAAGAAGAACAGCTAGTCGTCGCTGCCCGTTCAGCATTCTTCGCGCGACCTTTGTTTTGCAGAGGAAGGCATATGCAGTTTTTTTCCTGATGAATGTTGCCAGGGTGCACAAACTGAGAAAGCATTCCCGATTTTCCACAATTTTCTACTTCTTTACAGTCTTTTGCACAACATGATTTATAACTGCCGGTGTACGTCTAATTCATGATGCCAACCTGACAGCTGGGTCAAAAGTTACGTTCGAGAAAATACTCGTTGAACTAAGTTCCAAACGAATGTCAAGGCCAGTTCTTGACTGGGTTTGAACTGAAGTTGGGCTCCGAATGGAAATAAACACTTCCTCCAGCTGCGCGACCCATTGATAACAACAGTTGGAACTGGTAGGAAGATGAACAGGTCTTGCGAACTGGCTACACACTGTTACGGTTCAAGTTTAAGTTCAAAGTAAACACTCAACTGAGGTTGCAGGTAATGGCGGACTTGACTTCCTTCATAACCAAATATCACTCTTCTGACAAAAACACGCAAATGCTATGTTAAACCGGAAAATACGTAAACCGGAAAAGGAAGCGCATCAAAATCAAAATGGCAGCCCCCACTAATCCGAAAGGTCACGGAAAAAAGTCGTGAATACCCAGGAACTCTCATGAAAAATTTCATAAAGATCGGTTCAGTAGTTTACTCTGAATCGATCTACACACACACACACACACACACACACACACACACACACACACACACACACACACACACACACACACACACACACATACACACACACACACACACACACACACACATACACCACGACTTTCGTCTCGATTCCCCCCTCTATGTTAAAACATTTAGTCAAAACTTGACTAAATGTAAAAAGCGATAACAAAAATCAGCGGCGGTCTTTGAGGTTCGAAGTACAAGTGAGCTCATGCAAATTTAGCTAAAACTGGAGCAGCTAGGGGTGAAAACCTGACCAAGACAGCTCCAGATAGCTGAAACCTTTGGCAGAGCACGGTTTTCCACTTTCCCGACTTGCTTAAATGTTTCATAACTTGGCACCGAGACCCCAATATTGGCCAGTGATCACGTAAACAAAAATTGCACTGGATCCATAGAAGTAGCGTGAAAAAGCCAAGGATTCAAAGAAAGGCGCATT
>NC_090254.1:25328982-25351482 GCF_037325665.1 Littorina saxatilis
ATATCGGTTTTTTATGAGTAAGAGTACGTATAATCACACGGGATAAAAGGACGTTTTCCTCGTAAGTAGGTGTGAGTGAGTTTGCTTCACACTAACTCCAGACAAGTGGTGGACCATAAAGTCAGCAGGAAGAAGAGATAGGCACGCAGCCAACAGACTAGGAGTGCGGATGTATGGACGAGAAGAACACACACACACTGGACGAGAAGAACACACACACACACACACACATACATACATACATACATACATACATACATACTCACACACACACACACACACACACACACACACACACACACACATACACACACACAGAGTCAGAAACAGAGATAGAGAGATACGAACAGACGGACAGACATAATATTGTTGCACAAAAATACAAAAATATAGCTATTCTGATGAACACGTGGGGGAATTCGGGGGCTGTGATTGGATAGTCTCTTCCGATCATCAAAGCATAATGCTACGGAAGTCGGCCATTTTACTCAATATCCAAAAGCATATTGTCAATAACAAAGACGCATGGTTCCGGTTTACCCATCTGTACCACGCGGCGATGTTTCTATCGACAACAGCATACACTGACAACTTGAAATTCTTCTCGGGAATGTTTTTCAGCTTTACAAATGTCGATAGCATACCCTTTTCTGCTAACTTCCCCATGAAACAGGCCCTACCCTACGGCATTGTGGGGATCAGCTGACACCTGTTCTCACTGACCTCTTTAACTCCTCCCTCCAGCTCTGTACTGTTCCCCACTGCTTCAAGGCCTCAACCATCATCCCCGTTCCCAAGAAGCCCACAGCGTCGGCCATGAACGACTACAGACCGGTGGCCCTTACCTCCCTGGTGATGAAAGTGCTTGAGCGCCTGGTCCTCAAGCACCTCCAGTCCGTCATCAGCGGTAGGCTCGATCCCCTCCAGTTCGCCTACCAGGCCAACCGGTCTGTGGACGACGCTGTCGCCGTTGCCCTCCACTTCATCCTCCAGCACCTCGAGACCCCCAACTCCTATGCCCGCCTCCTCTTTGTGGACTACTCCTCGGCCTTTAACACCATTATCCCCCAAAAACTCTATGACAAGCTCCTCCTCTTTGACCTTGCCCCTTCCCTCTGCCTGTGGCTCCTTGACTTCCTCCTTCAGCGCCCCCAGACAGTCAAGGTCAACGGCCTCCTCTCCAAGACGCTGGTCCTGAGCACCGGAGCACCCCAGGGGTGCGTCCTCTCACCGCTGCTCTACTGCCTCTTCACCAACGACTGCGTCGCCTCTCATGACTCAGTTCAGCTGGTGAAGTTCGCTGACGACACCACAGCCGAAGGTCTCATCACCGGCGGTGATGAGACCGTGTACCGCCAGGAGGTCGACTGTCTGGTGTCGTGGTGCGACAACAACAATCTCCTGCTGAACGCCACCAAGACCAAGGAGATGGTGGTGGACTTTCGCAGGAAAAAAGGCCCTGTGGCTCCACTGATCATCAACGGCGATCCCATCGAGATGGTGGACTTTTTCAAGTTCTTAGGCACCACCATCTCCAACGACCTGTGCTGGGATGATAACGTTGACGCCATCGTCAAGCGAGCGCGGCAACGCCTCTACTTCTTGCGCCAGCTCAAGAAGTTCCGCCTCAGCCAGGTCATCCTGGTCCAGTTCTACAGGGCCGTGGTGGAGAGCATCTTGACATTCTCCATCACAGTGTGGTACGGCAACACCTCCCAGCTGCTCAAGAACAAGCTGGAGCGTGTGGTGCGCACTGCTAGCAGGATCGTCGGCTGTGAGCTGCCCTCCCTAGCATCCCTCTATGCCAAGCGCATGCTGTCCAGAGCCCAGAAAATTGTGGCTGACGAGTCCCACCCTGGCCATCCCCTCTTCGAGCGCCTGCCCTCAGGTCGTCGATTCCGATCCCTGGTGGCACGCACTCGACGTCTCCAGACCTCTTTCTTCCCCCAAGCTGTTTCCTCCCTTAACGCATCCCATCCCTCAGTTGGGCAGTCTCGCAGTCGGTGATCCTGCTGGCGGTGAGCTCACCACATCCTGTGACTCAGTGTTAGGTGGTGGTGGTGGTGGTGGTGGGTAGGGGGGGGGGGGTTGAGTGGGACTTTGATGTGTGATTTTTATTTGTTTCTATATTTTTAGCTGCATTATTTTAGTCATTCATGAGTGGGTGGGTGGAGGGGATGGGCTAGTTCTAACTATGCATTAGATTATAAAATTGTATTCTGTGTAGACCCTTCCACCAGCATCTTAGACCACTCTTTGTACTTTTTATTTTAATAGATGATTGTCATTTGTTTTACCTCATGTCTGCCCTGTGTGTGATGGTGTGATCGTGACTGCTGTAGTGTGGGCGTGTGTGTGTTGGTGTGTATGTCAGTGAATGTGTGGGCGTGTGTGTGTGTGTGTCAGTGTGTGTGTGGGTGTGCGTGTGTGCGTGATTTTACCAACACTACGCTAAATTCCTTGTGCTTTAAGTGGTTTTTTTTAATGTCACTTGGCTCAATAAATACTGTATTCTGTATTCTGTATTCTGTAAACCAATTATTTTCTGTCCCTAAACACCACAAAATGCCCAAAGTCGAAAGATGTAGTACAAACAGGGGAGTAAAACGGAACAGCCGTTTTTGTGTGCCTGTGTGAGCTCAGTTGCCGACTAACACAAACTCAGTTTCGCATTCGGCTTTTCTTATCTCGTAACTCCACACTAAATACCCCACTTCCCCCCTGAAGTATTGATGTACAACCCATGGCACTAACATTCATGTAGTCGTTTATAACTTAGGTTGAAAAGTTCGCTTCATGACGAGACAAGTATAAATGCCATTCACCCAAACTGAAAACTTCTTGCCGTCTGCTCGCGTTGTACGGATTAGCTGTTCTCTTCCTCCCCTTGTTGCATCCTAGTTCTTCAGTTGTTTCTAGTTTTCCGTTGATGTTGTGTTTTGGTCTTCTTCATAAGTAGTCTTGTTCAAAATGAAAAAACTCAAACTTCTTTTTGTTGTATACGAATGAACTAATAAAAAGCTGTTTAACAGCTGTGTTGTCAAATCGAGTTTTTTTCCAAAGTCAGTGTGGCGCCTGCGCAAAACTAATGCGCATAAGAAACGGCGTCTGCTATCAAAACCTGAGATCAACGCATCGACTCAAAAACTGTCATTTTGTAAGTTTGGAACAACAAATCAAGGTCAGAACAGCTATATAATCGCTATTGTGTTTTCAGCGTAGCAATAGGGTCCGATATTTAGACTCGAACAAGTATAATGCGACTCGTCTTCGACTCGTCGCATTATACTTGTCTCGTCTAAATATCGGACCCTATTGCTACGCTGAAAACACAATAGCTGGTACTATAAGTGTTGGTCATTAGGTTAGTTCACGTTTTTTGTTGTTGTTGTTGTTGTTTTTTGCCAAGCAAATCATTGTGGGGCTTTTAATCAATAACATGCATCCGTCTACAATGTATCATCATTCATCCTTCAACATGTATAATGAATATGTAAATGGCAAGTATACAAGACATATGGGTGCGTCTCAGAATCTTGCCCTCTGTTTGTGACATTATCACCAAAAGTAAAATCTTCCCAGAAAACTTTGATAATACTGTTTACACACTTCTCAGGGTGTACCTTTTCATTTTAAACAAGAACAAATATAACATTGCCTTTAGTTTGCCATATATTGAGCATTATTTGGACCATGTGTGCAAAATCACCCGTGTAACATGGAAACAATAAAAGACAAAAAAACTGCATGTATAAGGCTGAAAACGACTTTTATTCAGTTATTATTGTTGAATCACAAGCCATTATAGAGTTCAATATGAAATGACTACATGTAAACAACAAAATAATGTTTTTTTCAAAGTTCCATGCATTCGTCAAAATTTCAAAATAAAAATGAAAATTAATTAATAATATCCTGATCAGAACAGTCATGTTGATACATGGCATTTATTCAGTCTTATTGACATTTAACCTTCACAATAGCATATATACAAAGATTTGTTGCTCTAAGACAAAATGTTAGAAAGTTATCCCAAAAGAATGCAAAATGGTCACCGATGTAACATGGAAACATCACTTTTGTAACAAAGAAACGGTAAATGCTTTTTCCCACAAACTTTACTAAATGAAGCTGATTTTGCAACCAGATTCTTCTTAGGTAAAATGCCAAACACTAAAACAGGAACAGAAAGAAAAAAAGCTGGACAAAATTAATCAAACTTTGCCCAAAAAAAGAGAAAAATTAATGAAAAGTTCATTATCTGGGTCAGTTTCTTTCATCCTCTGCTTCCATTCGCGCGTTGCTTCTGCTCCAGTTTTCCTTTTCTTAGGAAGAGGCGGTAGAGTTGGCACCGGAGGATCACGAAGCTGTATCCTCAGTCTTGTACTCTTACGCAAGGCCATTTTGCCTGTTTGAACGAAACTTATGACGTTTGGCTGTGACGTTTTACATTACGATTTTTTGTTCTCTTTTAATCATGAATGTTACGTCATTGTTTGCTTACATTCATTTCACTGAAGAAGGGCGTGGTCCGAAAGTCTTTGGAACTTGGTGTTTACTGTGGGTTTTTTTCTAATTAATAAAATAAAAGTATAAGATTTTTTTATCACTTTGAATTCAAAGTCATCTGTGCACAAACATCACTTTCATTAAACAGGTCTCACACAGAATGTAATCTACACCCACAAAATATTAATCGAAAGAAAAACTATTATTAACAAATGTTTAGCCTAATTTTTCTTCGCTGCTGGAAGCAGGGCGGACCCAGGGGGGCGGGGGGTTCCAGGGGTTCCGGAACCCCACCCCTGGAAAAAGCATGTACCTTGCTTTGACTTTTACTAGTTTTAGCACCAAAACAATGCTGCTCTTAACCCTCAAAACAAGGCCCAGAATGCACCAGATTGCACAGATTTTAACCGTTTTTCAAATATTTTCCGGGGGAGCATGCCCCCGGACCCCCCTAGTTCGCGCGCCTTGCAGGCGCGCGCTTGTGGCTTCGCCACCTCGCTGATTTGCCCCCCCAAAAAGGAGGAACCCCCCCCCCCTTACAACTCATTTGGTCCGGCCCTGGGAAGCTGAACTATTTCTCTCTGTAACTGCGCATGCGTAGTCACCCGCACCTCTAAGGAAGTGACTACGCGCAAAATAGTTCTAATCTTTCTTCCAAACTCTGAACATTCTTTGCAAAACCGTTCACCATCGTAACTGAATTTTGAAGAAGCATGTCATATTGCGCAACTTTCAACTTAGTTTGCAGATGCAATTTTGAGAAAATAATACTTAAATAACATTTAGCTTAGCGATTTTCTATGCCCTTTCATGTCAAGATCGTGTTGAAGATGAATATGCAAATTCTAAAGTTCAAATTTAGGACTTGTTGCTGTTGCACGCGTGTGGAAAACTATGTTACGAAAGTGATGGCAAACTTTCAAGCGATTAATTTCGTTTAAAAAAACAATTCTGTGGACAAAATAACATTTCAACTGTCAAGTACACTTAAACCAAACACACATAACAAGAATAGCAGTCCTTGGACATTCTAAACGATTCTTGTAGTGAGGTGCAAAACTAGTTGATGGTTCATGTCACAGATCAGACCTCCATTTTTCACGCATCCAATCATTTTTTTCGCAAAACAACCTTCATAATAATCATGCAAAATACTCAGTTTTGTTTGTATTATTTCTTTATTCATTTTACTTCTCAAAAATACCAATATCATGATTTAAAATTCAGTATGTTTCAATTGTGGGCTAATTTGATTATGGCACACACAAAAGGTTCAGTTTCTGAGACGCACCCATATATATACAACATAAGGACATAACAGACAGACGGACATATAACATACCGTTCGCCTACAAGTAAGGCCGGAGCATAACATAACATGCAGATTACAATACTGATAAAAAGAAAGAAAGAGAGAGAGAGAGAGAGAGAGAGAGAGAGAGAGAGAGAGAGAGAGAGAGAGAGAGAGAGAGAGAGAGAGAGAGAGAGAGAGAGAGAGAGAGAGAGAGAGAGAGAGAGCGCGTTTGTTTTTTACACATAATCTTTAAGACGATTTTTGAACGTGCTTTTCAATGAGTGTCAAGCAGGGTTCTCCATAAGACGTAGTACGGCAGCCGAAGGACCGTTTCTTCCCTCTGCAAGGGATCGTCTTACGCCTGTCATTAATCGAGAGCGAACATTTCCCACATGACGAGAGCCTGATTTTATTACAACATCGAGGAGAAAAAAAGATGTAATGAGGACGAGATAAGCACATGGTTTCCTTGCGGGAATAAAGAAAAAGAAATCTACTTTGCTGGTGAAAAGATAAGAAGGGCAGCGGCTGAAGGTTGCGACCAAGGTGAACGGGTCTAGTAGTGGCGAAGAACACAAAAGGGGTTAATGGAAGAAGGAGCACGAGATTGGATCCTGGAGGATGAGAGAAACAGATACAGAGACAGACACTCACAGAGAGTTATCCATGTCAGACAAAAAAGACAACCAAAAAACCAAGACAAAGAACAAACGAACGAACGAACGAACGAACGAACGAACGTACGATCTTTCTCACTCAAGGATTGAGATTTTAGGCTGACGCCCAGTAAAATCTGCCCCAGCTGAAGCTAAGACCCATAATAAATGGAGACTACCAAAAAGAGACACGAACTGAAGATTTCAACACTAATCATACAATATTAGAAAGTACTACGTCACGTGTTTTTTTACATATATATTTACTCAAAAAGAAAATATTCAATGGAAAATGAATAAACGGACAGCATGAGAAATGGAAAGAGAGAGAGAGAGAGAGAGAGAGAGAGAGAGAGAGAGAGAGAGAGAGAGAGAGAGAGAGAGAGAGAGAGAGAGAGAGACAGACAGACAGACAGACAGACAGAGAGACAGAGACAGAGACAGAGAGAGACAGACAGACACACAGACAGACACACAGACAGACACACAGACAGACACACAGACAGACAAACAGACATACATACAGACAGACAGATAGACAGACACACAGACAGATACAGAGAAAGAGAGAGATACAGAGAGAGTGCGAGCAAGAGAAAGAGAGGCAGAGACAGAGAATAAGGGGAGAATGCAAAAAGAAAGAAAATGTTGCCATAAACCACTAGCACTCTCAGTTGTCTCTATCTGATGTTAATAACAGAAAATTACGGGAAGATGAATATGTACGGGAAACATCTGCATCCTGCCAAAAGTAATTGTTTCCGATGTTCCCATTTACCACAGCTCTTATCGACAGCAATTTGCCCATAATTATGCGTCTTTCATTTTTGCTGTCATTACCATTTTTCAATATCTATCTTTCTTTCTTTATTTCTTTCTTTTTATCTTGTTTTCTTTATTTTTCATATTTGTTCAAGTTTTGACTAAATATTTTAACATAGAATCTTCTTTTTCTCTATCGCTCAGACAGGGACTCCGGAACTTCTAATGAAGTCTCCAGTACAGCGAAGACTCCGCAGGGTGCCGAAGATCTTCTCCTGAACTGGTGTGTCCGCAGGATAACATACAATGGGAATCGAGATGAGGGTGGTGGTGTCTGTGTGTGAATATATATATGTTTGTCATCATTTTCACGAGTTTTCATTCACAAACACCTGGTAAATAAATCTCATGTTCCCCATGCAATAACTCGAGGTGGTGAATGGGTTTGAGCTTTCATGACAAACGTGGATTATCAAAGTAAAAGCCAATCAGGCTGATTGTTTGATGTGTGGAACCATCGTGGCTTTGGATTTGTGTTTCCGAGGACAACGATTGTAAGCATTCACTCTCAAAGACCTAATCAATGTTGATAATTACCGCGGCGACTCATGGTCAATTTGCAACGTATCTCTGTAATCGCAAAATCCACAACGAAAAGTCATAAACACTTAAAAGAAAAGACATATGCTCAACACTTACTGAATTCACAGGTATGATCGCAGCTCTGTAAATTTTCAGACTGGAAGAAAAACGTCAACAAGCTACGTTTGACGTCACATACAAGTTTGACGTTTTATCTCGTGCTACTGTGACGATGCTTTGTGGCCCGGAGTTGGATTCTAAAAATCCGTCTCCCTGTGGGTTATTGTGCATTTTGTTGCACAACCAAAATGAAGATAAAAACGATGTTTGGTAGCTTGTTGTCAGACCAGCACTTTATTGTTGGTCCACGGGGAGCATATCGCCTTTTGTCTCATATTTATCAACCGCGGCCTTCGACCTTGGTCGATAAAGATGAAACAAAAGACGATAATTATTGTCCCCTTGGACCAACAAAAAAGCTGGTCTGTCAACAAGCCACCAAACATCTTATAATGTATGTACATATGTGTGTGTGTGTGTGTGTGTGTGTGTGTGTGTGTGTGTGTGTGTGTGTGCGTGCGTGCGTGCGTGATTGCGCGTGCGTGATTGCGTGCGTGCGTGCGTGCGTGCGTGCGTGTGTGCGTGTGAGTGTGTGTTTCGATAAACATCTTGATGACGTCATATCCGGCTTTTAGTGGAAGTTGAGGCGGCACTGTCATGTGATGTTTGAATTAAAAACATGCTAACAAAAGTGTAAAAGAATAAAGAAAAGCGCGCTTTCGTGTTAAGCGCAAACGCTACTGCGCTATACTTGCTGTCTTTTCTAGCGAACAGCAGGCCGCTTTTGCACCTGAATGTATCAGCGCGTTCCTGTAAAGACAAACCTATTGTCTGTTATGAATGAATTGCGTAACACACACTAGTGACAATCTGTTAAATAAGTTCATAAAACATGTTCTCACACTGCGCAGCGAGCAGTTGGGTTCGGGGCATGGAGGGAAGGATGTCTTGTTTCTTCCCTTTTATTCCTTTCTTTTTTCTTTCTTTCTTTCTTTCTTTCTTTCTTGTTTTCTTTCTTGTTTTCTTTCATTTTTTCTGTCTTTCTTTTTTTCGTTCTTTTTTTTCTATTTTCTTTCTTTCTTTCTTTTTTTCTTTCTTTCTCTCTTTCTTTATTTCTTTCTTGCTTTATTTCTTTCTTTTTTTCTTTCTTTCTTTCTTGCTTTATTTCTTTCTTTCTTTCTTTCTTTCTTTCTTTCTTTCTTTCTTTCTTGCTTTATTTCTTTCTTTCTTTCTTGCTTTATTTCTTTCTCTCTTTCTTTCTTTTTTTTTTTCTTTCTTTCTTTCTTTCTTCGTTCTTTCTTGCTTTATTTCTGTCTTGCTTTCTTTCTTGCTTTCTTTCTAGCCTACTTGCTTACCTTAATCTTTCTTTCTTTCTTTTTTGTTTGTTTGTTTCTTTCTTTCTCTCTTTTTACATTTAGTCAAGTTTTGACTAAATGTTTAACGTTGACCGGGAATCGAGATGAGGGTCTGGTGTATGTGTGTGTGAGTGTGTGTGTATGTGTGTATGTGTGTATGTGTGTATGTGTGTATGTGTATGTGTGTGTATGTGTGTGTGTGTATGTGTGTGTGTATGTATGTATGTATGTATGTATGTATGTATGTATGTATGTATGTATGTATGTATGTATGTATGTATGTATGTATGTATGTATGTATGTACTAGATGATTACCCGCTTCGCCGGGTACCGGCTTCGCCGGGAAGAAGTAGAGCCGAATACCAGGCTGCGCCTGGGACCCGGCTTTGCCGGGTGTACGCCGGCTTTGCCGGCGCACGAAGGAAAGGAGATAAACGCGCAAAACACTGGAGACCTTCTAAAAATAGTAACGTGCAGTGACCTTCTAAAAATAGTAACGTAGTAACGGGAATATGGATTGACGCCACACGGAGGAAGGGAGATAATCGCGGCTGAAAACACTGGAGAAGATAAGGAAGAGTTACTGGTAGTGGATCCCGACAACAACAAAAACAAAACAAAAAAAATCGGTTCAGCGCGCACAGCGCTGCGCGCTGAGAGCACGTGTTGAAATATCTCATCGATGAGGTTGTGTCCGGGGTGTACCTGAATACGGTGTCCAAATTTGAAAAAGATCCACCGAGAACTTTGGCCGTGCATCGCGAACAGACAGACAGACAGACAGACAGACAGACACTAGTCGTATATATATATAGATGTATGTATGTATGTATGTATGTATGTATGTATGTATGTATGTATGTATGTATGTATGTATGTATGTATGTATGTATGTATGTATGTATGTATGTATGTATGTATGTATGTATGTATGTATGTATGTATGTATGTATGTATGTATGTATGTATGTATGTATGTATGTATGTATGTATGTATGTATGTATGTATGTATGTATGTATGTATGTATGTATGTATGTATGTATGTATGTATGTATGTATGTATGTATGTATGTATGTATGTATGTATGTATGTATGTATGTATGTATGTATGTATGTATGTATGTATGTATGTATGTATGTATGTATGTATGTATGTATGTATGTATGTATGTATGTATGTATGTATGTATGTATGTATGTATGTATGTATGTATGTATGTATGTATGTATGTATGTATGTATGTATGTATGTATGTATGTATGTGAGTTGTTCTTCAGTACTGGTGACAGAAAGGGGGAAAAGTGGTCAAAATTCAAATCTCTAGTTTTGTTTTTGAAATATTGCTTTTCATAAAGCAGAAATACTGTAGTATCTGTTGTACATAAGAAAAAATCACTGGTTCACATGGTTCCTACATAATCTAACTTTTAAAGCTGGTTCTTGTGTGTCTGTGTGTATGTTTGTATGATGACGATAGGACCCGAAACGGCTGCACAGACTGAGACAGGAATTGCAGAGAATGTTCTTTGCCACTCGAGTCGTGTCATAAGGTACTTTTGGAATAGCAAATTTGAAAGGATTCTTCAAAAACGGCGGAAAACATTATATACCCTGTGAGCTATCGAGGATCCTCCCCGTCTGGGCTGTCGAAACATGGTCTTGTTAAAAGACGTTTTCAAATGCGGTTAACGGGGAGATACACTCGAAGCACATTTAACGAAGTTATGTTGCCAACTCATCAAAGATCAACATTTCACTACACGGATCGATGCACACAGTCGAAATAGATGTGACTTTCACACGACCGAAGACTACTTACTAGCAGACTAGCAGACGACAAGATCTAAATATTTAGATCAGTGTAAGAGCAATCCGTTGAAGAACAGTTACTCCGCTTATTCGTCTTCAGTTAAGCTTATTTCCCCTGCCATAAGTTTCCTTGCAGATCTGCAGTCGCGTAGTGAAATGAACTAGTGTCATCGGAAGATTCTTCTCAGTCAATGATCAAAGCACAGTAAGTTCTATGCTGACAAAAGTCACTTTCGGACAACACGACGATTGACTTAATTTATGAGCCCAAAGGTAACACTATCGACAAGAATGTACGCATTTGACATTAAATGAAACATTCATAGACAGTTTCCAACTCACCAGATCTGCCAAAGAGCCGTCATTCGTGAAAAAACGATGATTTTAATCAGACAGGTATCGGAAACAAGCCTTGGTCACCTGCGTTATTCCTTCCAAGGCGACGTGACGGCGCCACATTTGTTTGTTTATGGCTGTTTATCGCGAAACAACACAGTTGAAATTTGTGTGTAAAATACCACAAATTTGTGGTGAATCAGTTCGTCATCTGCGTTTCGATTGTAATTAAGTCAGATTGGAGTTACTTTGAATCGAAGGCGAGGGTAACCTGCGTTATTTGTGGGACATCGTGAACAAATTTGATTGCAATATTTTATACAGAAAGTAAATTTCAATGATTCTGGCTCAGACTTGTAGATCTGTTATGCAGTGTGTTGGTAGTGTATCTGCTTTTCTGCTATGAAGCTCATTTGGAGTGATACGCTGATCGAAGTGGGGTACCCTATGTGGGACATCAGCCGTATGCAGATTACGCCTCAGAACACTCTCGCATTTCACAAAGACAACAATAATTTGCAACATTTCAAGAACTGCATCAGTTTTATTAGATACTATTTCAACAACAACAGCACAAACACGACTATTATCAACAACACAGAACGGGAGGTAAGTCTTCAAAGACGCACCAAGTGTGCGTTCCCGTTTTTGGACGCCATTTTTGCTGGCATTTTCACAGTAAATCTTAATATTTCCATATCTATTGAATGATTTTGGTATTTTCTTTGATTGTGCCGATTCTCCTATCTCTCTGGCATGTACTGGGTGCTTTGTGACCAGTTTCTCCCCTAGACTGTATTGAAAAATGCGTCCGTGTGAGCTGACCCCCACTTGTGACCAGTAGCAAAGAACAACTCATGTATGTATGTATGTATGTATGTATGTATGTATGTATGTATGTATGTATGTATGTATGTATGTATGTATGTATGTATGTATGTATGTATGTATGTATGTATGTATGTATGTATGTATGTATGTATGTATGTATGTATGTATGTATGTATGTATGTATGTATGTATGTATGTATGTATGTATGTATGTATGTATGTATGTATGTATGTATGTATGTACTAGATGAATACCCGCTTCGCCGGGTACGGCTTCGCCGGGAAGAAGTCGAGCCGAATACCCGGCTGCGCCGGGGACCCGGCTTTGCCGGGTGTACGCCGGCTTTGCCGGCGCACCGCACGAAGGAAGGGAGATAAACGCGCAAAACACTGGAGAAGAGTAATACCCGGCTTCGCCGGGACAGTGACCTTCTAAAAATAGTATAACGGGAATATGGATTGAGCGTTGTCGACAGTGACCTTCTAAAAATAGAAACGGGAATATGGATTGACGCCACACGAAGGAAGGGAGATAAACGCTGAAAACACTGGAGAAGATAAGGAAGAGTTACTGGGAATGGATCCAGAGAAAAACCAAAATCGGTTCAGCGCTGCGCGCTGAGAGCACGTGTTAAAATATCTCATCGACCAGGTTGTGTCCGGGGTGTACCTGAATATGGCCACCAAATTTGAAAGAGATCCATCGAGAACTTTGGCCGTGCATCGCGGACACACACACACACACACACACACACACACACACACACACACACACACAAGTCGTATATATATGTTGATTTGTTTATTTGTGCTAGTTTATTCTATAATGAATTTGTAAAGCGCCTGGAGCCAATTGATGGGACTCGCGCTATAGAAAAGTTATTTATTATTATTATTATTATTATTATATGTATATATATATATATATATATATGTAATTATGACCAGACTTCAGCATCAGACAGGCAGAGCAAAAGGTTCCTGCATCCACTCCATGCATGCAGCAACAACCAAATTAAAACGTCTTAAAGTGATGACAGCTTCGACGGGATTTTAATGCAGTATTTATATAACAAGGTTGGCAACATAAGGGCACAAAGGCGGCAGTAGGCATGGCTCTTAAAACCCTACTCCCCCTAAGCTGAAGAAGCCTAATCCGTAATTGGACCGGAGGGTGTTTTGTAATTCTACGAATCGATATATTCTTTTCCCCCATACGTTGCCTCTTTTTCGCGAAGACTTCCGGCTCTTTGGCACCAGGCCCGCGTGCATACGGCCGCTGAAGGAAATGTACCCTTTCAGATTCCAGTCGTATGCCAGCCTGCGCTCTGATCCGAGTTACCATTCGTAGATGGAGAAAAGGTCAACAACTAGGGGACCCAGTATCCGTTCATACCTCCGCTTACATCGGCGTTCGGGCATTCCAGAATCCTGGGTATTTGTTGCGTTTACGCAATCACACCTTTTGTATTTAGGTGTCTACATTGAATTTCTTGGCTAAAGCCAATGTTAAATTTTAGGTAAGCCAGTTACTTGTATTAGCCATGTCTACTTATGCCATCAAACTGGCGACTCCAGATTTTTCCAAAGTTTGGTTAGAGCCAGTTTCCGCCACCCCTGTGCCCTAATGTAACTCTAGTACGCTGTCTACAACTTTTACTTTATCTCAAAACAACAATGTTAGGTTTATGACATTTTTGGAACATTTCGCTTCGAAATTCTAAAATCAATGAATTTTGCAAATGTGTCGACAGCTTACTAAAGGTTAAGGAACAATGCATATGTTATAAATGTAAAAGAAGCTCTTAACGTTCAGAGTAGATGATTGTAGATAGACCCCTTCCCCATCGTTGGAAATATGTCCAGGTCTGCCTCGGCGAGATCCGCGCTACCTTGTGCCTGAAAGTCCACTTTCTCCAACAGAGCGCGGGCAATCACGTCCCCTTCTGCCCCCAGAACCAATTAGCCCCTTGCACGGCATTTATGCTGCTTGCGCGCAGCTCCATAATTTGCCAAAGTAAGACCATTTTGTTATTGGGATCACGACAGAGTATAACAACACAGTTGAAATGTACCAAATTCTCGAGGTTGTGACCAGATCACGAACAGCCAGGTAACACTGCCAATCGCTCCAAAATGTAGCACAATGTCTGTAAAAATTGTGCATTTTGCTGTAGTGGAAACACGTTACAGCTGTGCAGGCCTGGACTGACAACGAGTGGGGGATGCAGAGGTGCTTCCTGATAGTGTGAAGGTGAGTCAGATCATACAGCTTGACCCATGAACGAGAATACCTGAAACTAAGAGTTGATTATTAGAAAACCTCTCTAACAAGAGATTGCAGCCGCATACTGGTTTGAGTCTGCCTGTTTTAATCAGTTCTTTTAACAAATGAGATTATTGATGACGGTCTTATTTGTCCCAACCGGGACCCATATGCGTTTGTTTGGTTGTGTGTGGGTGCAAGCATTCTCTTAATTGCATTTTAGATGTTTATACTTGGTCTGATTTGCGATTTGTTGTTGTCATAATTATGTTGTTTGGTTGCTAAAGGGCAGATGAACTATAATTTTCCATCCATTGCTTGTTTGTGGACAATACATTGTCTTATGTCTGACGAACGACCAAAGACAAACACCTCCCTTTTTATGGTTGTATCGGGACTGCAACGCTGGCTGTCCCGTTCCTGGGTAGATTGGATGAAAACTCCATCAAATGGACTAGTTGCCTTTTTGCGATACAGCCTGAAACTGATATCTGGTCAGACATGAGCCATCAACATGAATGACGAGTAAATTGTGAATGTTGGAGGAGCTGCAAGGCAAAACAAAAAACAAAACAACATTGCATTAACAGCGCAGGGCACACATCCGGTGAATCGCCCACAAATCTATCAACGTAGCATCCCTGTTAAAGGAAGGCATCGGGTATGTAAACTTAATATTATTTATTTATTGCTATTTCCCCCTGGAAGTGGAAGCTTTCCAACACATCGAATGCACTTCTATATGTACGTAATTGAAGCAAAGTAGACGTCTTTCCAACTAACAGTCTTCCTAAGATAATAATGTTCACGATCCCTGCATACATAGTTTTACCAAGCAGAATCATCTTCTTGACTTCTTGACTTGTATACTGAAAGCTGCAGCGGTTGCTGCCAAATTCTAAAAGAAAGAAAAACACTCTGACTCACAATACATGTGTTCAGCAATTGACCCTCACAATGAATAAACAAGGATGCTGGGAGATAGACTTCCCCACACACACACACAAACAGAAAATGTGCTGACATTAATCTATTTTTGGTCCCCCTCATAAAGGGGGAAGGGGGGGGGGGCACGGTCTGAAGTGCATCTGTGTCGAGGTGTCCTTGGACTTCAAACTGCTTGCATCTGTGAAGATATTCAATATTAAACTGACATATACCGGGGGGGACATGGTCTGAAGTGCATCTGTGTCGAGGTGGCCTTGGACTTCATACTGCTTGTATCTGTGAAGATATTGAATGTTAAACTGACATATACCACTTTTTTCCCCGCATCCTTGGCGGACACTGCAGCGTTGCTAAATCTGATGAGATGCCTGCCTTCGGGATGGAATAAGACAAATCAAATACAAGCATAAACTCCTTCCCCCTACTGGAGTTGATATATTAGAACCTTGTTTGTCGGGTAAATAATGAGTGACACCCTGGCAGCGGGAATGAACTGGCAACCAGCTTAGCCGCTTCTTGCGATGTTCGAAACATAATAACAAATCTCGCGGATATTTTGCGAGGGCTGCTCGGATAGACCTTTCAGTATAAATTGAAGTTAATATATAAATACCGAACTTGAGCAAATTGTTAAAAGGCAAAAGCAACAACTCTATTTTATGCACAGCTAATTATCGAGTTACACACCCTGCACAGCTTCACGTTAGCCATCAGTTTCTGGTCACAGACACCGTCAGGCCTTCACACACAATACA
Source organism: Littorina saxatilis (assembly GCF_037325665.1). Classification (NCBI taxonomy): domain Eukaryota; kingdom Metazoa; phylum Mollusca; class Gastropoda; order Littorinimorpha; family Littorinidae; genus Littorina; species Littorina saxatilis. Next base: position 25,345,151 of record NC_090254.1, read on the forward strand.
AACACCCTTTCCTTTAAACACCCATTCTTAAAATCATAGCCGGACAACTCGAAGGTTGGACAGTTTTAAAAATAGGAGCCCAGAAGCAGATAACGTAACGGTCGTGTCTCTTCAAACGCACGAATCTTCTGCACAGCGCTTGCCTCTTTAAATCCTACCGCCGCCCGTGTGACCCGCAGTTGTTTGTTGCATTTTAGATTCAGAGGCACACAACTACGTGATATTGCTGATATAGCGAGTCGTATTGAAATTTCCAACTGAAATTGTAAAATTAAGGAAAGTGTGTGATGCGGGTTTACAACGGATCAGGGGTAAAACAAACCACGAGATCTGGTGTGTGGTATACGCAAGATAAACAGCCATTTAATCGAACTGTGTCATTTAATAAACATGTTGAGGCAGACTGGGCCTTTAAAGCTACCCGCAAACCGGTTTTCCTTCTGTGACAGGGGAGGCTACCGCTCCTTTCACAGCAGACTCTGCACCCGAGTTGTTGGCCTTTAAGTCAACACCGGTTGATTGTGGAATTCTGTTTGTGATGGGGTCTGGTGGTTTCCGATTGTCTGTATGTTCATGGAAACCTTCGGGTTTGCATAACAGTTTTTATAGGGCTAAGAAATTAGCCCTAACCTTTTCAATCCTGTTTGATTGCACTTCGCCTCCCGAGGTGATCGTAGTGTTACGGCACTCGGTTACACTTCTGTCACTTGATTACCTCTGTTTGTGACGTCGAGTGCATGCCGTGTACGTTATAGAACGTACTGTCAACGTTTTTATATCAAAGGGTGAAGATCTGGCGCGAAATGAAATTGTCAAAAATTGCGCCCCAAATTGCACCCTAAATTACCTCACACCGCCTGTTTATATATTCACTGAAAATACCTTCACTGTGCAAAGTTCCGGCGTTGCGGAAGAACGAGATTTAATCACATGATCCCTTTGTAACTAGCCTAATGATCTGCTCCGAGTTACGAATCACCTCGCGCTGCAGTTTGTAGATCTACACTTCTTCGATCATTTCATATGAGTTATACGACATACGCGGTGGGTGGCTAAGAATGCCGTAACGAACCTTTCTGATGATAGATTTACATTTAATCCCGGCTTCCTTTCATCTTTTGATCAGTTCAATCTATTTGTCTAAGAATGTTGAATCGGGCCTTGTTAGCACACACATGTCTATTGACTGTGAAGTGTGCACGATGCACAATTCTTCAAATTCATTCCAATGATAAAATATTAGCATCTGAACACAAACAGAACCATCATAATACCATACGATACCACCAAGGATACTTCTGATCACGGATTGCTCAGGATATACAGCGATATGCATATACATCGATACAAATGTTTTCTCCGTTACGACACGTCTTACCACGCCAAGTTCAAGACGAAGTTGGGAGATTTACCTCCCTTGACTTATCCTCGGTGCGACTTTCCACAGAAAGGTGAACAAATGATCATTTTTCGACCGTCTTACTAGTTACATGTCTTACAGCCGAACCAGGTCATAACCAAATTTTTGTAAAGACTTAAATTGTTGTATGTATGTATGTATGTGAGTTGTTCTTCAGTACTGGTGACAGAAAGGGGGAAAAGTGGTCAAAATTCAAATCTCTAGTTTTGTTTTTGAAATATTGCTTTTCATAAAGCAGAAATACTGTAGTATCTGTTGTACATAAGAAAAAATCACTGGTTCACATGGTTCCTACATAATCTAACTTTTAAAGCTGGTTCTTGTGTGTATGTTTGTATGATGACGATAGGACCCGAAACGGCTGCACGGACTGAGACAGGAATTGCAGAGAATGTTCTTTGCCACTCGAGTCGTGTCATAAGGTACTTTTGGAATAGCAAATTTGAAAGGATTCTTCAAAAAACGGCGGAAAACATTATATACCCTGTGAGCTATCGAGGATCCTCCCCGTCTGGGCTGTCGAAACATGGTCTTGTTAAAAGACGTTTTCAAATGCGGTTAACGGGGAGATACACTCGAAGCACATTTAGCGAAGTTATGTTGCCAAATCATCAAAGATCAACATTTCACTACACGGATCGATGCACACAGTCGAAATAGATGTGACTTTCACACGACCGAAGACTACTTACTAGCAGACAAGATCTAAATATTTAGATCAGTGAGAGCAATCCGTTGAAGAACAGTTACTCCGCTTATTCGTCTTCAGTTAAGCTTATTTCCCCTGCCATAAGTTTCCTTGCAGATCTGCAGTCGCGTAGTGAAATGAACTAGTGTCATCGGAAGATTCTTCTCAGTCAATGATCAAAGCACAGTAAGTTCTATGCTGACAAAAGTCACTTTCGGACAACACGACGATTGACTTAATTTATGAGCCCAAAGGTAACAATATCGACAAGAATGTACGCATTAAATGAAACATTCATAGACAGTTTCCAACTCACCAGATCTGCCAAAGAGCCGTCATTTGTGAAAAAAACGATGATTTTAATCAGACAGGTATCGGAAACAAGTCTTGGTCACCTGCGTTATTCCTTCCGAGGCGACGTGACGGCGCCACATTTGTTTGTTTATGGCTGTTTATCGCGAAACAACACAGTTGAAATTTGTGTGTAAAATACCACAAATGTGTGGTGAATCAGTTCGTCATCTGCGTTTCGATGGTAAATCAGTCAGATTGGAGTTACTTTGAATCGAAGGCGAGGGTAACCTGCGTTATTTGTGGGACGGCGTGAACAAATTTGATTGCAATATTTTATACAGAAAGTAAATTTCAATGATTCTGGCTCAGACTTGTAGATCTGTTATGCAGTGTTTTGGTAGTGTATCTGCTTTTCTGCTATGAAGCTCATTTGGAGTGATACGCTGATCGAAGTGGGGTACCCTATGTGGGACATCAGCCGTATGCAGATTACGCCTCAGAACACTCTCGCATTTCACAAAGACAACAATAATTTGCAACATTTCAAGAACTGCATCAGTTTTATTAGATACTATTTCAACAAAAACAGCACAAACACGACTATTATCAACAACACAGAACGGGAGGTAAGTCTTCAAAGACGCACCAAGTGTGCGTTCCCATTTTTGGACGCCATTTTTGCTAGCATTTTCACAGTAAATCTTAATATTTCCATATATATTGAATGATTTTGGTATTTTCTTTGATTGTGCCGATTCTCCTATCTCTCTGGCATGTACTGGGTGCTTTGTGACCAGTTTCTCCCCTAGACTGTATTGAAAAAATGCGTCCGTGTGACCAGTAGCAAAGAACAACTCACATACATGTCGTACTAGAGGAATACCCGGCTTCGCCGGGTGAATTGCGAGGCAGAGACAGACAGCGTGGCGGTTCACCACAATCACCTTTGAAGGCGAAGTCCTCTCAAACGGGATTGAGAATTTTTAAAGCTTATTTTTAAGCCCTATATTATCTGTTATAGCTTCTCAAATGCCAGAACATACAGACAGACAAAAGCCGCCAGACCCCATCACAAACAGAACTCTACAATCCACAGGTGTTGCCTCCAAACATATACACACACACACACACACACACACATACACACACACACACACACACACACACACACCCACACAAACACACACACACACAAAGACCCACACACATACTAACACACACACACACAGACCCACACACATACTAACACACACACACACACACACCGACACCCCCCCCACACACACACATGATGTTACAGACGTGTTGAACCTGTCTTGATTGGCACAGAACGGTTCATACAAGGGGAGTCTCTTTCTTGCGCTTGTTTCAAAAAGAAAAGACGTGTTAATCAAGCACCTACACACACACACACACATACACACACACACACACACACACACACACACACACACACACACACCTACACCCACACACACACACACACCCCTACACACACATACACACACACGCACGCACACACACACACACGCACGCACACACACACACCCACACATATTTACACACAATTACACACATTCACAAGCACACACACCCACACAAACACACACACACACACAAACACCAAAATACAAAAAAGTGCAACATTACAAAAGGTTATAAAACATACAATAATCATACCACGATTTATTAAGTCCGCAGTATTTAACCCTTGATCCAGCCTAACGGGGCACTTGGACAGATGGACAATATCCCTTGACCGCACGTCGATGTTGCCCGCGATTGTACCTGCATGTTTAAGGGACTATCGTCTTACCGTAACGAAAGCCTCCGCGAAGGACATCAGGCCCAACACATCGAACCCCGATGGGAAAACCGTGTTGTGACGGTCAGCACTATCGATAGCAATCCGTCATCAAAGTAACCCTTGAGAGCATCGCTGTTTCTCGTGCTCCGTGCATCGCTCGTTGAGAGTGTTGTGCTGTAAAGCCACATATTGTATGTTGGGGTAATGCTGGGAGCTGCGTTTGGCTGAAGATGGATTGAGTTCTGCTGTCTTCGGCTTAGAGCGTTTTTGGTAATGGATGAAAGCTGATGATACGGTATTTTACCGGTAAACATCTCCAAATAAATGGTTTGCGTAACCGGATTTAACCGAATCCAGTAAGAGCCAGGAATCGTACTACATGTAGTATACAAATGACGTTTGAAAAATGGCTTTGATTAATATTTTGTCACGCATTAGATCACAGCTAGAAAACGGAAAACAGCTGCTGAAAGTCATGCATAAGATCACACTAATACGAATGAACACAGCGATGCAGTTCATACACGTTCCAGAGTCTCAAAAAAAGTGCAAACAGCACTATGAAGTCATTGAAGAATATGTTTCTGGAGTGTCAATTGAGCGCTGGACTCTATTTTCAGCGGGTGTTACGTAAAACCACAGCCATCTTGCACTACGTGAGTATGAACAAGGCATATGCAGTCGACAGATGAGAACATCCTACAGCGACAACGACTACGCTACCTCAACAGTGACAGTCCATCACAAAATCAGTCTTAAGTCGGAATTTGGATGATTTGAGTTAGTTATTATTTTGAAATTGTGAGTCTTTCGTGGATGTTTAGAAAAAAAAAAACTATTAATAAATAACGATATTACGGCCATTTTTATGAAAGAAGTTGACCGGCGGCCATTTTGAGAAATCGGGCTTGAAAGTTTTGGAAAGCACCAGCTTTACATTTTCCTTAGCAACGGGGGTTGAAAATTAACCTAACCCTTCCACATTTTGCACAAGTGTACTTTGATCTTTCATGCATCCTTTAAATCCAAAACGAGGGGTTAAAAGAACAATTATCACCATTTTTGAAGGCTTTGTTTACATCATACATGTGGAGGAAAACGGTCAAATACATGTCATACACATCAGCAAACATTTTCACTGTCATTATCAGGATTAAAGAGGTTACATGCATCACACCCACGTTTTTGTCCATTTTTGACAAACACTTGAACAAAATCAACTTACTTGTATCAGTCACTTTTTTGGCATCGAATAGGAATACGTACAGATCAGAATGTAGATCCCAAACAGAGGAACTCCTCCACTGTGACAGTCTGTTCACCACAAAAGCTCTTGCACATCAATGTTGACACCACCTCCAACCTCACCTTTATACATGTCTTGCACTGATAGCTGTAGAGCTACAATCTCCTCCGGATCAAACTGGGTGATACATCCACGACGAGTATTTCCGGGTGCAGCGTCAGGAACTTTAATCTGTTTGCAGCCAGTTCCATTGGCTTTGCAGCAACGAAGGCGAGTTCTCTCGAGCACATCACAGCCCTGTTGCAATTAAGGAACTGCAGCATGCACTTCCATCACATCTCCTCCACCACTCGCCTCAACTACATGTGTTCTTGCAGTTGATGCAGTGCCATTAGAAACGCCAACGGGGTTTTTGACACTGACGAGGGGACGGTCTGTCTCCTCTTCGTCCGCATATTCAGCATCAGCGTCACATATCTCGGCGTCAGATGCATCAGAATCGGAGTCACTGAATCCAGCAACGTCTTCGGCAAAGAAATCCGACAACAAATCTCGGAGTTCGTGGTTATTTTCAAGCGAATTGCAGTTGAGAAGCGCTGTCAATCGGTGTACGTCAGCCATGCGTTTGCTTTCGTATAGCGATAGGAAATGATAAAGTGTTACTTCCCCTGGGCTTTGATTTGACCAATGAGGAGGCCGTTGCTAGCCCTTTTTTGAAGGCAGACAAGCTGATTGGTTAAATCTTAAAGTTTGTTTACGTCACGATTTCCTTATTTGGAGGAAGTGGGCAGGTATTTTTAACCACAGAAACGCACAGCGGGAAAGCTGATGCAATAAGCTTTCCGACAGTACCAAACATAGTGAGGTTCTGTAAGGG
>NC_090254.1:25356482-25358982 GCF_037325665.1 Littorina saxatilis
TTACTTGATTGGCGTTGAATTTTTAGATTTGGTTTAAACAGTTTTATTCAGTTGCATAAATACAAAGCCGTAATTGAAAATTGTAATTAAGGGAGCACAACAAGATAAACTTATAAATGTGCTCTTAGAAACAAACGAGTAATGTGGCGGACAATATTGTAAATGCATGATATTTAAACAAATGAAAACAAAAACAACAACAACGATAACTATAGCAACAGTGGTACGGAAATCTCACACACACACAACGCACACTCACACACACACACGTGCACACACACAAACACACACACACACACACACACACACACACACACACACACACACACACACACACACACACACACACATAGAGACACAGACACAGAGGACAATCAGATACAGGGAGAGAGAGAGAGAGAGAGAGAGAGAGAGAGAGAGAGAGAGAGAGAGAGAGAGAGAGAGAGAGTGAGAGAGAGAGATATTGCATCCACTATAGATCAATTCAATGCTCTAGTAACAAAATGACTAAACATATGGTGTTAATAAAAACGTTTGCTGTCTAATATAAATTTCTGAATCTGATAAAACAGCGCTGTGTTTTCAGCCAAGGACTTGTCACTATTACCGTACATAGCACACAAAACAGTAATATTATTATTATCTGGTAGAGTATCAATAGTGGTTGCTCTAACATTCGTGTACTTTTATAACTACAGCTTGAGTTCTATCAGACAAATAATCTTTAATCCATTCTAATAACATATCTCTTATACCTATTGCGTATAATTTATAAATCAGACCACGATGCCATACTCTGTCGAACGCTTTGGAAATATCAAAAAATATTGCTTGTGATGTACATTGCTTGTCCAAAGATTGACACAAATCGTCATATATACCAAGAAGTTGAAAGACAGTTGAGTCACCTGGAATAAAGCCTGACTGAGATACTGTCAATAAATTATGATCTGTCAAATACGTAAACATATGAGTTTGAATACATTTTTCCATTACTTTACCGATACAGCTTAATAAGGATATTGGGCGATAATTTGTGCATAGTGACTTCTCGCCTTTCTTGTAAACTGGGGTAACATGTGCCACTTTCCAAGCCTTTGGAAATTTACCTTCGGCTAATGATCTACTAAACAGTTTTGAAAGTGGATCAGAGACAACGTCTACGGCTGCTTTAAGAATCTTGTTATGAACAAGATCGGGACCAACTGCCTTGTTTTGGTCAAGGGATTTAATAATTCCAGAAACCATGTCAGTAGTAATAATAAGTGGAGGAGCGGATCCTGGGTGCTCTGACAGGGTTGGGAAAGGAACATCTTCATCATCAACACAAGATTGGTTAACAAAAAATGTATTAAATACTTCTGCTTTCTCCTCATCAGAATAACAAATAATTCCGTTATTGTCAATTGGTGGAATTTCTGACTGTGATAGGCCTTTCTTGGTCATGAATTTATTTACTAACTTCCACCAATCTTTGTTACCAAAATGTATTTGCGAATTTATTCTATCATCCAATTCAATATCATATTCTTCTTTTCTTTTACGAATTTTGTCTACTAAAATGTTTCGAATGCGTCTGAATAACGCCCAACACCACATATAATCTAAACGTTTAGCTAAACTGTGTATTATTTGTTTTTTCCTTATCAACTTTTTAATTCCCTCGGTTATCCATGGGGCATCTCGTTCATTTATCACAACTGTTTTTACAGGCATACAGTGCTTGGCAGTAGTCATTAGTATATCCGTAAATGATTCGACTGCTGCATCCAGTGGTTCTAAGTTAACAACCTCAGGTTAATCTAGATTTAGCAAATCATCTACAAATTTCCCAATATTGAGTTTTGAATAATTATAAATGGTGCGCTTGAATGAACGTTTTAAATTAACTGTTTTCTTTATCTTAACATACGGGCAAGAATGGTCACTGCAAACTGGAGGGAAAATATCAACTGCATCTATCATGTCTGGACATGGGGTTAATATCAAGTCAATAAGAGTGGATGAATGTTCTGTAATTCGTGTTGGTTCTGTCACGATTTGAAACAAACTATTAACATTTAATAATCGTTGAAGGTGAGGCGGAGGGTTGTTCATACAATCAGCATTAAAATCGCCAAGTATTATCAATTTCTGTGGTGTCCTTGATGCTGACTGAAATGATTCATCAATCAAGTCCCAATAATCTACATTAGCATCTGGTGGTCTATAAAAAGTACCAACAAGAAGGGTCTCCTGGTCGATTTTGGTTTCCACCCATACCGCCTCTAGAGAAGGTATGCTCAAATCGTATCTGGGTTTGCATATCAAATCACTCTTCACATACACCGCCACACCCCCATGAGCATCACCAGGCCTATCGCATCTTATTGGTGGATGAAAACCATTCAGATTAATATCTTCATTATCAACATCTGTGGACAACCACGTTTCTGATACAGTAATAATATCGAAACGTCCTAATTCAGCCTGCAAATGAAATATTTTGTTCTTAAGGCTT
>NC_090254.1:25368982-25423982 GCF_037325665.1 Littorina saxatilis
CTCCCAACGGAGGATCTAAAATCAAAATCTGTGGAGAGAAACTGTTGTGATATTTTTCTTCTGTTCTCTGTTTCGCAGTCTGATTCTGTCGAATACAAACATCTTTCCACTTGATAACCTGACTTCGTACTTCTTCTTCTTCCTCTTCTTCTTCTTCTTTTTCGTTCATGGGCTGAAACTCCCACGTTCACTCATGTTTTTGCACGAGTGGATTTTTACGTGTATGACCGTTTTTACCCCGCCATTCAGGCAGCATACGCCGATTTCGGGGGAAGAATGCTGGGTATTTTAGTATTTCTATAACCCACCGAACTCTGACATGGATTACAGGATCTTTTCCGTGCGCACTTGGTCTTGTACTTGCGTGCACACACGAAGGGGGATAACGCACTAGCAGGCCTGCACATAAGTTGACCTGGGAGATCAGAAAAACATCCACCCTTAACCCACCAGGCGGCCGCGGCCGGGATTGGAACTCACGACCTGCCGATTAGGAGGCCAATGTTATATCCACTACGCCACTGCGCCCGTCTGACTTCGTACAATCCTTCGAGGCAAAAAAATGCTGAACAACGAATAATGGTCCGCATGTTGAGTTAGGTTTATAAAACATAGGATTCAGTGGAAAACACATCTTGGTTGAAATTTATGTTTGTTTTATAAAGTCCTTTCGAACTTGAACAAACATGGGATAAATATCTTGCTGTGTCACGGAGGGGCGAATTAAAAGCCACATCCTTCAAAACTTTGAGGCGATGATCATTTTGTAACACTCGAACATCCTCACGTGAATTGTAAAGCAAACATTGTGCAGCCATCCGATGACATGTATAAACGCTTTCAAACTGTAGACTCTTCCTTTAAAAGTCTCAAGCCGGTCCTTTATTGAGCCCGAAGTCGTCTTCGCGAAGTCTTTTTACAGAAACTCAATGCTAAAGCACCGTGCAGCCAGCTTCGCGCAGCATACTTCGCGTAGTTGACTTCGCCCAATTAATGACAGGCTTCAGACATTGCAGTGACGAGTGCCGTTTCCAAGGGATTTGTTTACTCGCGGGTGGTAGAGTGTGGTGATTTTATGTGCAGGGAAATATTCTTCCCGTTGACTTGTTCAGGATGAGTCCGGCTAATGTATTGGTCTAGCGTTTTTGCTGGAAAGGGGTAAGGAGACTGGTGGCTGCATACGAATGTCCTGCTTTGCTCTCTAATGACTGCAAATGTGTCTTGTCTGTGCCCCTCTGCCCTCCGCTACGTAAATCTCGATTTTCTACTAAGCTGTAAGGGGGAGTGAACTCGAGATTTGCTTTTTTTCGGCGGGAATTTTTCTGAAAGAGAACACATTGTGAGTATTTCTTTTCGACATGTTAGCAAATATATACATACTGCCTTTCCTTCACAACATGAAGGTTGACTGGGTGCAACATGATGGACCAAAGCAGACTGTATTCTCAGCAAATTGATCACTTGGCGTAGCGGATATATTTTTTGGCCTCGACATTTGAAGAGCAAAGCAGTAGTTACTACAGTTCAAGCAAATGCCAGAGATTATCAAAGCTATCTTGTTTTGAAAGTTCAACGTTTTGAACACTATATCAAACAGTTTTGTCCATAAAACCGGATCGATACAATCTCTTTATGTTTTTGTTAGATACATATTACTTTCAAGTATGATAATAATCGTTCGTTGTCACGTTACTTTTCCCGTCGCGATATAACCTTGAACGGTTGAAAACGACGTTAAACACCAAATAAAGAAAGAAAGAAACGTTACTTTTGGGGTGTGCCTCAAAATGCCGGGAGTCTTTTTAACAAGCACGATGACAAATTCTACGCCTTTGCAAGACTGTGGCATGGGAAGTTGTTACACATTTGAAGACAGTAACAGGATTAGAAACCACTCCATATCCTACAATCTGACAATAAAAACGGTGACTCAAAACTGGGGAAAAGGGGAATCCCTCTGACAAGCCCAAAGAGCACTTCAAACGAGAGTAATGTAGCTGCTGTGTCAAAACCTGTGAAGGCAGATTAAATCCTGTGCATATACAAAAATAAAGTGCAAGATAATTCCACAAAATGATCTTCAGATGGGCGTCAAATATATGCCTCATTAGCTGAGAGGGGAACTGAAGAAGCAACAGATACATGTTGCACGTTATCTGCTCAACGTGCCGTTTGTATCCGAATGGACCTTAAGGTATGATGAATGTTTGTGACTAAATATAATACTTCTACATTGTCGCAATTGAACGTCGGATCAAAGCGTGCCTGGGGAAACAGGATCAGACGCACAGAATGTTCAAGTAAAGGATTTAAAGCAGAAACAAGGCGATTCGCTTGATTTCTTTTACTACCAAGGTATCGTTGCTGTCGACATTCTGCCTGACATAGACATAGACATTGACAGAGATATTGAAAACTTTATAATCTCAACTGAGAAATTAATGCGTGGTGTATGCAAATGTATCACAACATCGAACAACATACAACATATTGAATAGTAACAACATCATAAACAATATAACAGCACTATCACTGTCACATACCACAGCACCCAAACACCGGTACCCAGAACGCCCTTCTCCTCAATGACAATGCCGTTCTCCACAAAATAAGGGCGGTAACTCGGTACCTAGAAGTCCAAAAGATCCAATTTTTGCCGCACGCATTCTTTAGCCCCAATCCCACTCGCTGTGATTCTGGTTATTTCCTCTTTGAAAAATAGACTTTATGCCAAGGAGTTTCATTGCATCCAGGACCTCGCAACCAATCCGTTAACAGCAGGAATAGAAATAGTACTGAATTCAAATATCGAGGGAATAAAAACAAATCCTCAAAATAAACATTAATCATACTTGATGCTGTTTGTGTTGGTTTCGGTTGGCATGCAATAATTCTTATTGCACTTCTGAAAAGCATTGCTTCTTGTAACGATGATCTGCCGTTTCCTGTCGGATACGCCCGCGCGGTTAGGCGGCGTCGCACCAACTTCCGGCAGTGAAGTGTCAAATAGCAGAAGTCAATGGGACCGAATAATCCATCTGTTTATCGGTTTGCTGAAAGTACTCGGCTAGAATTTCTTACCTCATTCCCATGAGCTGATATTTACAGACTTTTGCGTCTAGTTTTCGATTGGTTATTGGTGTATTAAAGTAAATGGGGAAATTGGAGAGTTTGACCTAGATCCAGCGCCAACAAGTGCGTATGTGGGGAGGGGAGGGTTGGAGAGAGCGTGAGATCGACAAAGAGAGAGAGAGAGAGACAGAGAGAGAGAGAGAGAGAGAGAGAGAGAGAGAGAGAGAGAGAGAGAGAGAGAGAGAGAGAGAGAGAGAGAGAGAGAAAGAGAGCTAAGAAGTGTGTGTGTGTGTGTGTGAGAGAGAGAGAGAGAGAGAGAGAGAGAGAGAGAGAGAAAGAGAGAGAGAGAAAGAGAGAGAGAGAGAGAGAGAGAGAGACAGAGAGAGAGAGAGGGAGAGAGAGAAAGAGAGCTAAGAAGTGTGTGTGTGTGTGTGTGTGTGTGTGTGTGTGAGAGAGAGAGAGAGAGAGAGAGCTAAGAAGTGTGTGTGTGTGAGAGAGAGAGAGCTAAGAAGTGTGTGTGTGTGTGTGTGTGTGTGTGTGTGTGTGTGAGAGAGAGAGAGCGAGAGAGAGAGAGAGCTAAGAAGTGTGTGTGTGTGTGAGAGAGAGCTAAGAAGTGTGTGTGTGTGTGTGTGTGAGAGAGAGAGAGAGAGAGAGAAACAGGTAGACAGACATACATACAGACAGACAGACAGACAGACAGACAGACAGACAGACAGACAGACAGACAGACAGACAGACAAACAGATATAAACAACCATCTATGCTTGTCGTTTCCTCCTCCTCTCTCACCTTTTTTTCGTTCTTAATTGTTCGTCTTATTTGATCGTGGTTTTTGCATACATGAATCGCTACGACAGATTCTCCTCCTCGTTATTAACAAATGCTCACGCAATCAAAAGAGAAACCAACCTCGTAATCTCAAAAACGCCACCACAGTACAATCATCATTGTGGACAAAATAATGAAGACTGCAGGTCGCATTCCTTTCACTCTTCGTCGGTTAACGCTATCCCACCTCCAACAGCGGTCGCGCAGTTGAAAACCCGACGGTTTATCCACGCACACGGCGTACAACCCCAATACATCGTGCCGAATCATCAAACTGATAAGACCCTGCAGGAGTCACAAGCAAAGCTTACGGAAAAGCTGTTTAACGCTTGCACAAGAGGCATTAATCCTCTACATTCTTCAGCGAGGGCATGGCAATCAACCCACAAAGACTGTCGTCACGTTTCTTCGCTGCACTGCCAAAGGCATGGCAAGACCTCGTCTGTTCTTTCGCTTCGATTAGTCATCCGGAGCCAGCAGTGTGGGGGTGCATGGGGGGGAACGGAAGGAGAGAGAGAGAGAGAGAGAGAGAGAGAGAGAGAGAGAGAGAGACAGAGAGAGAGACAGAGAGAGACAGAGAGACAGAGAGAGACGGAGAGACAGACAAACAGACAGACAGCCAGACAAATAGAGACAGAGACAAAGACAGAGAGAAAGATAGGGGATACGGCAGAAAAGCGGTTTCGATGACGTCGACGGCGAAGTAGTGCAAAAAGTGATTATTACATTGCTTGCATTGATATTTAGAGCTGGAAACATAATAATTGCAGGGTTCTAAGTTTACGATGCCGCTAAAAGTACCAGTGATACCCGCAAAAACACAGTGATTTATCAAATTACCAGTTATTGTAAAGAACATTCTCGAACAACAACAATAGTATCCTCTCTATGTTATACCTTCGGTTGATCTCTCAGGCGGTGTTTTAAAGCAGATTATTTATAGTTATCTGGCGAGTCAGTGGTAATTTTGTATTTGTTTCAATTTTCAATGAAAAAGCTTGTTCTTTTACATTAAGTCAAGTTTTGACTAAATGTATCAATTTCGCTTTACGCGACCTGTTTGTTCACCTTTTTGCCACCATACTTAAGCCAGAAAACGCTACACAGTTATGTAATCATCAGAAACGAAAATACAATTCAGCTTGCTGTGTTTTTTCATTATCAATTCTACAAACCAGTGCGACAGAAACAGCTGCATTAGTTTCACTTTTTGGCACGTGTCTGCCGTCATATTTTTTGTTGTTTTGTATCTCTGTCTCTCTACTCTCTGTGTGTGTGTCTCTCTCTCTGTTTCTGTTTGTCTGTATGTCTGTCTGTCGCTCTTTCTGTCTCTCTCTGTCTCTGTATGTCTGTCTGTCTGTCTGTCTGTCTGTCCCTCCCTCCCCCTGTCTCTGTCTCTTTCTCTCTCTCTCTTTCTCTCTCTCTCTCTCTCTCTCTCTCTCTCTCTCTCTCTCTCTCTCTCTCTCTCTGTGGCAATGTTAAAACTCATCTGTCAAACTTCTCTGTCGTTTTGCAGCTGTCTCTCTCTCTCCCCCTCCCCCCACTGTCTTTCTCTGTCTCTGTGTCTCTGTGTCTCTGTGTGTCTGTGTGTCTGTCCGTCTCTCTCGCTCTCTCTCTCATTCTCTCTCACTCTCTCTCTCCCTCTCTCTCTGTTATTGTGCCGTTAGTCAAAACTCTATCAGTCTCTCTCTCTTTCTCTCTCTTCCTCTCACCAGTCATTCAAAGCTAAGAGAGAGAGAGAGAGAGAGAGAGAGAGAGAGAGAGAGAGAGAGAGAGAGAGAGAGCGGAGAGAGAGGGAGAGAAAGAGAGAGAGGGAGACAGACAGACAGACAGACAGACAAAGAGAAATAACGAGAGAGAGAGAGAGATAGAGAGATAGAGAGAGAGAGAGAGAGAGAGAGAAAGAGAGAGAGAGGGAGAGAGAGAGAGAGAGCGACAGAGAGAGAGAGAGAGAGCGACAGAGAGAGAAAGAGAGACACAGAGAGAGAGAGCGACAGAGAGAGGGAGAGAGAGAGAGCGACACAGAGAGAGAGAGAGAGAGAGAGAGAGAGAAAGAGAGAGAGATAGACAGACAGACAGAGAGACAGACAGAGAGAGAGATAAAGAGAGAGAGAGATAGAGACAGAGAGAGAGAGAGAGAGAGAGAGAGAGAGAGAGAGAGAGAGAGAGAGAGAGAGGGAGCGACAGAGAGAGAGAGGGAGACAGACAGACAGACAGACCGACAGAGAAAGAGAAATAAAGAGAGAGAGAGAGAGAGAGAGAGAGGGAGAGAGACATAGACAGAGACAAAGAGAGAGAGAGAGAGAGAGAGAGAGAAAGAGAGAGAGAGAGAGAGACAGAGAGAGAGAGAGAAAAGAGAGAGACAGAGACAGAGACAGAGACACAGAGAGAGATAGACAGAAAGAGAGAGAGTATTGGTTGAGCAGACTCCAAGGGCACCGCAGTTCCAGACCGGTTACTATCTGAAAAACAGATGCTGCGGGTATAAAGGTCTCACACTAATATCCCTTCCCCGTGTTGACAGATATCTTGCCAATGTTGACACTGCTGTCCGCGACTCTCATAACTTTTCCTGTTTGGTTGCCATCTTGTATAACGCCCTTGGCCGATATATTGCGGTATTACAGAGGGCTTTGCTGATTTCACACTATATTTTAATCTTTTCATTCTTCCTGGTTGTCGGCTTCTTAAAGCGAGTAAAGTGTCACAATTTTGATAATGAATACTGAACGAGCGAAGTATTAGATGTCATACAAGCGATAAGTTTCTGTTTTTGTTTTATATTTTGTGTAGATTAAAAAAAATTAGTTTCTGTGTTAGTTTTATATTTTGTTTTACTTTATGCCGCTTTTTGCGCACAAAACTGGAGTAGTTGTCACTATCGGCGTGGGTTCGATCCCCACGTTCGGCGAGGGATTTATTTCCCAGAATCAACTTTGTGCCGACTCTCCTCGGTGCCCGAACACCCCCGTGTGCACGCATGCGCACGATAAATAAATCCCTGTGCCTTGAATATGTGCGCGATATAAATTGCATAAAAATAAAAAAAAATAAAAATAAAAATGAAATAAATCCCTGCGCTTAGAACTGTACCCACGGAATACGCGCGATATAAGCCTCATATTGATTGATTGATAAAGAACCCAAGTTCACAGCGAAAGTCTCAGGGCTTTAAACATGAATACACGCATGCAAGGAAAAAACAAAAAAGGGTTGTGCTGTATACTGTTCGCAGCTCGCTTTCCCCAGGGAGAAAGCAGCCCGAATGTCTAAGAGTGTAACTTCACAGGACTATATGAATCTTATTCTTATCCTTGTCCTTATTGATCATTTCCACTGATAGAAAAGATATTGGTTCAGCTCGTCGTGCTGAACACAGATATACTGGGATTTGGCTAAGGTGTCGGCTATTCCCAGGAACAAGCTCACGCTCCTATTTTACTATTAAAAGTCTTTGATTTTGCGACCGACTCCTTACGACTTAACCCAATGTCTCCCAGAGCGCCAAGCATCGCCCGCTGGAGAACCCATAATTACGCAGAACCCGGAACGCCCGCTAAACATTATATTATTATGCTGCCTACTTAAATGTGTGCCTGAATAATACCTACAATGCAATATCACGCATAGGCTTATCTGTTTTGTTTCTACCCGCTTGAACGTTTATAGTTTCCGAAACCAGTACTTGATACTATTTTTAAAGTATGAAATTGACGGAGTTACTTCCCATGTCATGGGAACTCACAGACATAGAAATAGTTGATGATGATAATTAGTTTTAACGTCCTCTTAGAACCATTTGGCCTATCTTGGGACAGGTAGAGTTAATATGCTTTATGTGGGGACAAGACACTGGACAAACATGCAAACAGAGAACACACATGATCGTGTTATATATCTGGAAGTCTGTTGTTGCGATATTTCAAAATGGGGATGGAAGTAATGATTGTGTACGCGAAATATGGTTGGACTGGAGCGGTTTTGTAGGCTTATTTGCTTTAGTGTCTGTGATGGAAACTGCATAGGAAACGGCTCTATTTTGTGATGGAGGGGGGTTATTGATGCATCTGCAAAGGTTATAAACGATCTGGTTGTGTACTTACAATTAACTCTCTGTGAACGACCCTTGCAACGAATTCTGCGGAAATACGCAATCCCTAGAAAGGCACACTCTTTCCCGTGTGAGGAGTTCGGCTGACTGTTTCGGATCTAGCCAGGCTTTTACATTGGAAAAGAACATCCCTCCTCTTGGTCATATACCGAAAATTAACAGCCTGACTTCTTGATGAGGTGAGGTGGATTTTTTTTTTATGAATTGCTTTCTTAAAAATACACTAGCTATGTGCTTTTACAAAATGAATCATAAAAAAATTCCCACTGCGCTCAAAGAGCACCCAGACTGTTAATTGTTTGTATGTGACCAAATGGAGTTATGGTCTTATTCTGTGTAAAAAAAACTTGGTCATATCTGAGACGGTGAGTTGAACAGTTTACACGAAAAGGAGTGTGCCTTTAAGTAGAGTCCCTCTCGATATAAATGCCATATCTGGTATTCTTCGGTTTTTACTTTCGTATTGGGAAGAAGAGGTTGTTTTGTTGTTTATAGGGATAGTGCACTTAGAGGCTGACAATAATCTTGCACAAAATATATTCCTCACAATAGTTTTTGCTGTTGTTCTTGTAACAATAACTCTTTGTTTGAGTGGTTTTCCTGGTAACATGGGACCGGAACATGTGCAAGAACTTCATTCCAATTTCGTTATGTCTGGCATTGTCGCTTTTGCTTCTTCTTTTTGTTTTTTTCTGATAAAATTGTCACCTGTGTCTTGCTTTCAAGTTTCGGAGAAAGACGGAAGTTTCGTGGGGGGAAAATTATGATGAATATTGCAGTGTTCACCTGCGTCCAAATTGTTTTTGTAACCATATTTTTGCCCTTGTCCGTCAGTCTCTGTCTGTTTGGGTCTCCACGCGCCGGTATATCTTATCAATTTATGTTCCTCTCGGTTTCCGTTTCTTTGTTTCGCCTTGTGTCCGTCATTGTGGCTGGGTCTTTTTGTCTGTCTCAGCTTGTCTCTCAGTATCCCCGGTGTAAGACGAAATTTTTACTCCACGAAAAATTTACTCTGGATTAAACATTTCGTGCGAAATTCTTACTCCGAGTACACCTTTCGTACGAGAAAAGAACTCCCCAATGTACGAAACAATGTGACTCCCTCTACGAAATTTTAACTCCACAAGTTTTTTACTTCCAGTAAAAAACCCGTACACGAAAATGGGATGCGGACGATGGGATAATGCCAATAATTATGTGATCTCGCGCAAACAAATGTCGCGCTACCCTCCCTCCACCCCTTCCACCACCAAGACTAACAGGGGACAGGGGAGTAAAAGTTGCGTACACCTGGCGTGGGCAGTAGATTGCTCGTGTTAGTGTGGAATAATTTATTCGTTATTTATTCGTCAGGGGAGTAACATTTTCGACCGAAATGTTGACTCGGAACACACCTGTCGTTGGAAGTTATTTTCTCGTGTTATGGGGGAGTAGTTTTTTTGTAAAGGGAGTAACATTTTCGTACGACATTTTTACTCCGGAGTAAACATCGTGAAAATACCCTATCACTATAAAATATTTCCTTTACATTGTTAGAATATGAATACTGATTAATGTTGTTTTTTCCTCCCACAAATGCTTTGGTACTGTGTTATGTTATATATAGAAGACTGGTCTAATGAGTTAATGTAATATTGTTGCACAAAATAATGTTCAAGCTAAAAATGCATTTTTTTCTCATGGAAGATCGGCTTATCTTACAGTGGTCCAATCTTACTTAAAAATTGATTCACCTTCAGCGTTAACGCCATTTTCTGGATTTTGAACACCTCAATGAAGACAAAAGAAAACAAGATGCAATGTGTTCAAAATCAATAACGTTGATCTGTATATAGAAGAAAGGTCTAGCAACTTGATGTAATGTTCTTGCCCAAGATTTGTTCAACTCACGAGTATTTTTTCTCAGGCAGGACTGGATTAATCCACAGTAGTCCGATCTTGCCCAAAATTTGTTCAGCCCATGAGTATTTTTTCTCAAACAACACTGGATTATCCCAAAGTAGTCTGATCTTGCTCAAAATTTCAATCGCCACCAGCAGACAAATTTTATGCAACAAGGGATTACCTATTAAAAATGCACATTTCTACACTTTCTTTTTCATTTAAGGCAACCGTAACCTACTGTGATAAGTTATTGCCTTAATACCCACGTTCACGCTAATCATTGGATATGTCCGTTAAGTTTGTGATTTGTTTAAGCCTTTCAAACTTTTGAAGTGATGCAGGAAGAAACTATTCAAAATGGCGGCATTCTCAGTAGACCGTTGTTGCCCTAAGGTGACGATCTCGTGGGAGTAATTTTCTAGTGTTACACCGGCGTACACAACGTCAATGTGTCTATTGGATTCTGTATGTTCGCTGACTCTTTCTATCTCTCTGCCTCTGTTTCTCGCTCTTTCTCTCCACTTCTCTGTCTCTGTACTGTCCATATTATGTCTAACTGTCTGTATGTCTGCCTGTCTATTTCCGTCCATGTTTTTGTATTTCTCTCTGTATCAAAAAACAAGAAAGGTAGGTTGTTGGAACGTTTGTTATTGACAAAACAATACATTCACACATATTTAACACATGACAAACGTTCCCACAACCTACCTTTATTGTTTTTTCATTCTGAATTTTGGAACGTTGGCAGTCTCTTTGGTTTTGGATTTATTTATCTCTGTAGTTATGTCTGTCGTTTTGTTCTATCTTACTCGCTCAGTTCTCTCTGGGGTGTTTGGATCCACCGCCAATAAATCCGCATGTGTACGTCTGTCTTCCTCACTCGGTGTCTCTTATCTGCCAAAATGTCCCTGTCTGCCTCTGTGTCTTTCCGCCTTCCTCGCAGGTCCGTAGTCACATCACACTTCTCTCCCTCACTCTCTCTTTCTCTTTCTATCTCTCTCTCTCTCTCTCTCTCTCTCTCTCTCTTTCTGTCTTCTCTCTCTTTCTCTCTCTCTTTCTCTCTCTTTCCTCTCTCTCTCTTTCTCTCTCTCTCTTTCTCTCTATCTCTCTTTCTTTATCTCTCTTTCTCTCTCTCTCTTTCTCTTTCTGTCTCTCTCTCTTTCTCTCTCTCTCTCTCCCTCCCTCCCTCACTTTCTCTCTCTATCTCCCTCTCTCTGTCCCTGTCCCTGTATGTCTGTCTGTCTGTCCCTGTCTGTCTGTCTGTCTGTCTGTCTCTCTTTTATGTATACGTAAGCTTGCATTCTTTCTCACGAGTGAGCGCCGACGAACACAGTGGGTATGGTTGCTTTGTAAAATAATTAGGTTTGTATTTTTGTTCATAAGCGTCATGCTTTCCTGTCAGGCAATGTGTTTCTGATGTTATTTCTCTTTGCTTCGTCTGTAAATTCAATTGCATCCATTCCATTACGAAAAGTGATACCCAGAAAAAAGAGGTTTTTGTTCATTAAACGCAGATGCCAGCTGCAGAAACTAGGCTCGCTCATGTGAAACCAAACTCACCTCGGTTAAGAATGTGATGACCCCCCCCCTCCCACCTTCTCCTTAGATTGTGTTTATACCTAAATCGGGCCGAACATTGTGGAAGAACCTACTTGAAGTTTAGCATGACCTGATGTTGATATGTTTATATTGCCTCGGATATGCCGTGCTTAAAGGCACATTCCTACCCGTAAAAACAGCTTTGAGCACTATCGCGGATCTTCTCATTCTTTTATATGGGATAAAACCCATTCCTCCGCTTGGAAAACATAACAAAGAACACTATCCCGACTGATCCCGTTGCAGAGCAAGATGGCCCTAACTCGTGTGAAATGGCTTGATCTAAGATATTGAGTCGAAATATTTACATGAGAAGGACTGTGCCTTAAAAGAGACCTCTTGAGCTAACAAACTTCTTATCTTTAAAGCGCCTCAAACCTCAAACTGATGTGATAGGGTGGAGTGGAAGGGGTGGATAGGCCAGGAAGCATAAATGAGACGCCACACTCCACCCTATCACACTGAAATAATTGTTTATTTGGCCTGAAATAATATACTGTCACTGTTAAGAAGAATCGTAACTTTGTAGAAATGAATGTTTGTAAACTGCTTTCTTTCCGTAAAGGCATGACAATGACGAATAAAGACTTCAGATGTGAGAGTGTTGTATTTGGATACACCTTGACATAAACCATTCGTCTTTTTAATTGAGAACATTCGGATGAACTAGCCTACTTTAGCTTAAAATGTATGGCCCACCTCTTAAGTATTAACTTTAGAGGCACAGAGGTTTTGACGTCAGACCAAGGTTCCTCTGTTTCAAGTTTACGTATACATTAGTTCTTCTCCTCTTCCTTTGTCGTCCAGGCCTACGGTCGCTCGTGGACCAGTTCATATATATATATACATCAGAAACAACATGTGTCAATTTTGAAAAACAAAAAAGGATGAAACTAAATTTTCTCCCCCCCCCCTAGACAAATCAAAGAGAGAAAAAAAAGCTTAAAAGTGGCCTGCATTCATCTGAGGTTTAAACAATTTTAAGCTTTCAAGCTGCAATTCTGTTTTCGATTGGCTCTCGATTCTCCGTGAATAATGCTACTTTACTGGCTGCGCCAAAAACGTTTTGGGGCACTATATCTCCTGGTAGAAAAGAATGACGTCACTATAAGCTGCCCGTTTCTACACCCCCGGAGCATCATGGCTTAATTGCAGCGCCAGCAGGAAGTGGTTGTTATAATTCTATATTTGGACGCAACAAGACAGACGCAACAATCAACCACGTACGTGTAACCCCGCTTTCAGGCCCCTTGGGGGTCGTTGTTTAATTGCTGCCAGAAGTTGCTTGCTGATATATTATACCTGGACTCTTTATTGGTGTTGAAAATCGGACTGTTTTGCTTATGTTGCATTTTGTCGGTCTATGTTTTTAGAGTGCGCTTTCGAGAGCACTTGTTGGCTTCGATTCAAACATTTAACATATATATGCGAGTGTATGTTTGAGTTAACATTAGTTATGTGGCCGGCTAAGTTTATGTTAATGAAAGTGGATGTTGACTGTGTAAGTGGATGTGTGTTTGTCAAAGCGAATGCGTTTACTTTCGCTTGTGTCACTGTGATGAAGTCTATATCCATTCGTCTGAAAGCGCTAATTGCCATTAAAATCACTGTCGAAAAGTAAGCACATTCTGGGCATACGCTAATCATTTAGGTACGCGCGCGCGTGTGTGCATGTGTGTGTGTGTGTGTATGTGTGTGTGTGTGTGTGTGTGTGTGTGTGTGTGTATGTGTGGGTGTGTATGTGTGTGTGTGTGTGTATGTGTGTATATAATGTGTATGTGTGTATGTGTGTATGTGTGTGTGTGTGTGTGTGTGTGTGTGTGTGTGTGTGTGTGTGTGTGTGTGTGTGTGTGTGTGTGTGTGAGATGTTGTGCAGTGTAAATTCTCAGGACATTTAAAGGCAAGGGTAAATGAAATTCATGTGCATGCTAAAAGGCTTGAGCAACGCAAGTTGAATAACTATGTCTTTATTTTTGCTTGAGAAAGCATTTATGCTGTCAATTATCTATAAAGACATAATGTAAGCAGTAGCGTTGTATTTCTCACCGGCTGATTAAAGCAATCATTAGGATTTCTTAAACACACAAATCAAGTTTGCCGAAAATTGTTTCTTTGTGATTAATGAAAATGCGAAAGAAATTAATGTTCTACTCGTTATCCTATGTGAAAAAAATGAAAAAAACAAACAAACAAAAAACTCTGAATTCAAAGCGCACAAAAAACAAAACCCGAGCAGTAAGAAAGCCAATTACCAGAGTAATTCTTATTTCTTAATTCTCATTCAATTTAAGTGTTTTCAACGCCTTGTCTTCTATCTTCACCTTAGCTTCTTTACTTTCTTGTCACTTCTCACTAATTAAAATGCCAGTCATGGATTTTCGGTTGCTGTTATTTCATTGGTGTTCATTAAACTTTTTTGCAGACCTGAATCGTTGAATTGTGTTTAATTACATGGTAAATTCACTTGTTAATTTTTCGCACATTTGTACGCTATCCTTGCTATTATTGGTTCCCAGAGGTATTTACAACGCGACTATTTATAACAGCATATACACATATTGTTTATATTTTCTATTTGTTCTATTCAAACATTCAAAAGATAGTTACCAGGGAAACAAAGTTTTCTTTTAAGATACATTTCAGTTGAAAAAAAAGATCTGTTAACACTTTTTTGAAAGTAATATTGTTATTTAGCGTCCCTTTTCCACAAGAACAATCTGGCTGAACTGTAAGGAACAGCTTAAAGCGATATTAACATGTTCAGTCAATCGCCTTTTGCTCGCCTAGAACCCTACTCGGTGACCTTTGACCCGATGCTACGTCTCCTGGTCGCTGTCAGATCGAATATTAACCGCTACGTGAAATTGTAGTTCTTCAACGGCACATTGTTCTCATAGTTGAGTGAGTTGTACATTTATTGTTTGAATGTCATTTCGTCACTTATATTTAGAAGATAAAAAAGATATCTCTAATCAATAAGTATTAGAAAGGCGACGAATCGCGTTTGTGGATGAATTCATAATATTTTTGCAACCGATCCTGGAAAACTCTAAAAACGAGGCTCGGTAGCCATGGAATACGCTCCGGTAACCATGGAATACTCAATGGAACAGAGAAAAAGAGCAGGTCATGGGAGAGTACAAGTTAATTAATCAGAAACTTCATCAAAATTGTGATAAAATCCATATTCTTGCTTAACATTTCTCTATATAGTTGCATTGTGTTATAATGATCACCTTCTGCATGTTGTGTTTGGGTTGAAAAAAAAATCAAAAGTCAAGAAAATCCGTTCCGAGACAATGTGTCAGCGCTTTCTCGGCCGCAGGCTTTTCGGATTTACCAGTCTTTATGAGAAAAAAACACCCCAGTGCGTTTAGTTTCATTGGGTGATTTGCACAGTTTGACTACATGTAACAATTTTGTTTTACGCGACTTGATTTTGCGTGTGTGTATGGAATAGCTGGACACTCACACAAGATTCTAGTACACACCCTCCCCACCAAAATCCCAAAGCGAAAACAAACAGCAAACAAACAATCACCTTCGACACAAAATGCAAACACAAAATCGGTCAACAGGAAACTCTTGAACAAAATCACACACACACACACACACACACACACGCACGCACGCACGCACGCATACATACACATACACACACACACACACACACACACACACACACACACACACACCACAACCCCCGTCTATGTTAAAAAAATAGTCAAAACTTGACTAAATGTTAAACACAAATTAGGCAAAAAATAGAAGTGTGAGAGTGACGAATAGAAAAAGGAAGATAAACGGAAAAGAAGAACAGAACAAAAACGAGAACTCGAAGTGGACCTCAAGCAAAAACGCACCAATATTTTGTTTTTGCGAAAAGAAGAAGAAGAGGTGTTTTTGGCCGTCAATCTGCTTCGATCCCCTAGCAAGCTGCATTTTAGCAAGCTGTGCTGCTCCGCTGGCAACGAATTTCACGCGATAACATGCACCCAATGAAGCGTACCACTCCACGCCCTAGCATCAGCGCCCACTAAAATCAGCTGCATTGCTAGGCTGCACCCAAAACTTGTTACAAGAAGAAAACACGCACGGTAAGTCTCCTGGAAAAACTTGTTTTGGTTCAGTTCACAATACATTATTCATTGCAACTTCTGCTGGTAAACACAGCATAAGGTGTAAAGTAAATGTACGCTTATATTTTCTATCGAAAGAAAGCATTAAATAAGTGCTGTGGTCTGTTGATTGAGCTGCTAGCCGTACATTATACTCAACACTAGGTTTAAAAGCCTAAATTACACATGCTGTACTTGTCATAACCTATTGTTGTGTTCTCTGGTGCATCAGCATTCATTCATCTCCATGTAGATAAAGTTTCATTGCCCAAAGTCCATCCGCTCCCAAGAATTTGAATTTTTACTATGAACACTCAAGATTTGCCGGCTGCGGGCTGCAACACACACGGCTTCTCAGCAGGCTGCATGCTGCAACAATTGTCGGCTGCGTGCTGCAACAGTGCGTTTAGCAATTTAAACATGCAATATTGACCTTTTGGACGGAAAATTGCACACATGATGACATGAAAAGTTGCCAATAAACAAGTTAATGCTAAAACAAGTTCTATCGGGTGCATTTTAGAATGCCGCACTACGGCCAGGAAGGGGAACTCAAAAATGGCACGTGTGAAGAGGTCATTAAGAGTTGGGTCTTATATGTTGCTGCTCATCGCAAGACACCCCGTAGAACGCTGTAGAAGAAGAAGAAGGAGAAGGCAGGAGACAGTAGAAGTAGAAGGATGAGGAGTGGAGGGGGGGGGGGGGGGAGGGGGGGGGGGGAAGAAGAAGAAAGAAAGAAAGAAAGAGAGAACGAAAAAAAAGAGAGAAAGAAAGAAAACAATTAAGTCGCGTAAGGCGAAAATACAACATTTAGTCAAGCTGTCGAACTCACAGAATGAACGCACTGCATTTTTTTCACCAAGACCGTATACCATATTTATATGTTTTTGGAATCAGAAAATGATGTAGAATTAGATACAATTGTTTATGGAACGTTTTATAACAAAATAATTTAAATTACAAATTTCAGATTATTTTGTAATGACCAAACTCATGAATTAATTCTTAAGCCTCCAAGCTGAAATGCAAAACCAAAGTCCGGCCTTCGTCAAAGATTGCTTGGCTAAAATTTCAATCAATTTCATTGAAAAATTAGGGTGTATGTGACAGTGCTGCCTCAACTTTCACAAAAAGCCGGATATGACGTCATCAAAGACATTTATTAAAAACAAAATATAAAAAAGTGTGGGGATATCATACCCAGGAACTCTCATGTGAAGTTTCATGAAAATCGGTCCAGTAGTTTTATTTGAACCGCTCTACACGCACATAGATATGTCTGTCTGTGTGTGTGTGTGTGTGTGTGTGTGTGTGTGTGTGTGTGTGTGTGTGTGTGTGTCCGCGATGCCAAGCCAAAGTTCTCGATCGATCTTTTTTCAAATTTGGAGGCCGTATTCAGCTACATCCCGGACACAACCTCATCGATGAGATATTTCAACACGTGCTCTCAGCGCGCAGCGCTGAACCGATTTTTAGGTTTTTCTCTGGATCCATTTCCAGTAACTCTTCCTTATCTTCTCCAGTGTTTTCAGCGTTTACCTCCCTTCCTTCGTGTGGCGTCAATCCATATTCCCGTTACTACGTTACTATTTTTAGAATGTCACTGCACTGTCCAGAACGCTTTCCTTGCACCCGTAAGTTGTCCTTAGTGTAAAAGTGAAAAGGTCGAATCAATTTATAGCCACGCGAAAAATACACTGTCATCTATCTCTATATATTTATAGATATAGATATACATATATATATATATATATATATATATATATACGGCTTCTCTGTGTGTGTGTGTGTGTTTGTGTGTGTGTGTGTGTTTGTGTGTGTGTGTGGGCAACACCTGTGGGTTGTAGAGTTCTGTTTGTGATGTGGTCTGGCGGCTTTGGTGTGTCTGTATGTTCAGGCCTTCCTTCGAAAAGCCATAACATTTATTCTCAATCCCGTTTGAGTGGACTTTGCCTTCAAAGGTGATTGTGGTGTTTCGGCACTCGGTTACATTTGGTGTCGTCGACTGCGATGGGACTCGACATGAAATGTTCAGGCCACTGAATCATTTTCGTGCTGTTCCCATTCCACCTGGGAGGGACCTAAGCTTGGCGGGTCCATAGTTTGGAACTTTGGGGACAAAGTTCATTCAAAGGGGGTCGAGTGTGACAGGGAGACTACCGTCGCCATTCACAGCAGACTCTGCAGAGTTTGGTTTTTTTTTTTTTTTTAAATTTGCCAAGCACATCATTGTGGGGCTTTTAATCAAAAAATTCAAGCATCCGTCTATAACGTATCAACATTCATCCTTCAGCATTTACACAATGCTGAAATATCTCAACGCTAATTCATACCCTAACATCACATTTACATCAATAGGCCTACCATATCTGTACTTACTGATACACATTTTTGAAATGAGCAAAATATGATTAATAATTTTGTTTGTGGGGGTTTGCACTTCTGGAGAATAACCAAACAATACATCTTTTTCTGTTAATATAATATTTTCTCCCGTATTAACAAATATACATCTTCTAACACTTTCCCAAAACAATTTCATTTTGCTACATTTCCAAAAGAAGTGTTCAATATAATCCATTTCATTACAAAGACTACATAAACTATTTTCTTTTAACTTCATTTTGATGCAATAAAATATTTGTGGGATAAATATTATGTACAATTTTCCATTGGAGTAACTTTATTATTTATTCGCTTGTACATGCACTTGCCAGGACCCATTACTTTTCGTCAATGTAAATGTTATATTTTTGGGACCAACATTTTACAGAGCAGGGTTCACTGGCTTTGGATTGCGTTAATATCGCACGAAATTTCTTCGGGGAAGGGTTATTTAGCACGCCCTGAAAACAGGTCGCAGGAGGCTCGTCACCCGCGTCTTCTTTAACTGTGTTGTCTCGCAGTGCTCGCGCGCAGAGGGCCGTGTGCAAAGCGTTGTACTCAAACAGCCTTGCGGCACTATATCCCACAATGGCACAAATATGTTCAAATGACACAATATTTTCGTCTATCCATACATCACGTACACAATTCACACCGGCTTCAATCCATTTATCAAAACACAACACATTCTTTCTAAAAATAATATCTGCATTATTCCACAAACATTGATCAAAAATACTTTCTTTTTGAACAGGAAATAAATATCTGTTCTCAATCCATATTTTTAAAACTTGTTGCCAAAATTTTGATTTAACTCTGGTCAGACCAATAAACTGTTTCGGTTTGGCAGTTGATTTAAAGCAACACAGCTGGCTTCCAAGAACCTCAAAATAATGTCTTGGAATCAATTGCCAATTTGCAAAATCTGTTTGTTGTAACCTGGCTGCCCAACATAACAAAAAGGATGTCTGCATATCATGCATATTTATCATGTTAATACCGCCTATTTCTATTTTATTACATACAACTGTTCGTTTCACCTTTTCAAAAGCTTTACTATTTGAGTACTTCCGTTTCCACAAAAATTTAAAAAGGATAGTATTTAATCTATTAAGCACTTTTGTCGGTGCAGAGAGTGCCTGCAAAACATATACAAACTGGGATATCAAAAAAGTTTTAATTATACACAATTTACCACTAATGCTTAAATTCCGTTTTGACCACATTCCAACAATTCTTTCAATTCTATCAAACCGTACTGACCAATTCTCTTCAATGTCAGAAGCACCGATATCGTTTCTAAATATTATACCCAAAATGTTTAACTGTTTTTTCCATCTTATATTACAGTATTGCTCAAGACTGTTCTTCATGGATCCTAGATACATTGCCTCTGTTTTATTTTCATTCAGATGTAAATTTGAAATACATGAAAACTGCTTTACTATTAACAGTACTTGTTGGAGATCGTGTTTATCTTTAAGGAACATTGTTACGTCGTCTGCATACATTGCCAATTTTAAAATATATTCCAAATTGGTTTTTGAATGAAATGACGGGAATTTTAAGCCTTTTATATTTGGGTCACTGCGTATCTTAATGGCTAAAAGTTCTAGGCCAAGGACAAAGGCCATCGGTGAAAAATTACATCCCTGACGAATTCCGGTTAATACGTCGAATTCCTCAGAGATCCATCCCATGTAATTGATGCAACTTGTGGTATTATTCGTTAACATTTTTACGGAATTCAAAAAGTTATCCCCGAAACCAAATTTTCTAAATGCCCAATACATATAATCTTTGGAAATTGAGTCAAAAGCACGTGAAAAGTCAAGGGCAAATAAAATGCCTGGTTCAAAATCTGTTACGTCATCAATCAATCGAATAACATCGCTTGATTGTCTCCCTTTAATAAAACCGACTTGATCTTCTGAAATAATATCAGTAATGACAGATGCGAGACGAATTGCTAAACACTTTGCAAATATTTTATAGTCAGTATTTGTTAGCGAAATTGGTCTCCAATTAATTAGGCTGTCCCGTGGTAAATCTTTTCCTTTGTGGAGTAAGGAAATAACTGCTCTTTTTTGTGTAGTCGACATCTCACCGATTTGAAAGGATGTTTGTAGAGACTCTGCAGAGTTGTTCGCCTCAGAAGTTGCGGTCTTTCCTTGCATGTACCCGTAAGTTGTCCTCACTGTAAAAGTGCAAAGGTGGAATCTAGTTATCGAAAAATCCACTGTCATCTATCTCTATATATACATAGATATATACGGCTTCTGTGTATGTGTGTGTGTGTGTGTGTGTGTGTGTGTGTGTGTGTGTGTGTGTGTGTGTGTGTGTGTGTGTGTGTGTGTGTGTGTGTAGGTGCTTGAATAACACGACGTTTCTTGTTGAACAAGCGCAAGAAATAGACTCTCCTTGTTGGCCAGGAACCGTTCTGTGCCAATCAAGACAAGTTCAACACGTCTTTAACATCAGACCATTATTTCTCTCGTTTAAAGTACATTCAACCCAAATTCCCATGTGGGAAAGCCTTACATGACTATACAGAATTACCATATCATTTACCACACTCATGTTGCACTACTAGAATGTTAAGTGTTTAGAAATACATGAGGCAATTTTGTAGGCCGAACGCCGAGTTTCTGTTTACCGATAATTCTCCACGGACAAAATCGCTTTGTGTTCTTCGTGGACGCTTTTGTAGCGGTAGGATGATAGCCTCCTGTGCTATCGCTCGATTCATTTACCACATCTTAAAGGAAAATGCATATGGACTTGCCGCAAAATGCTTGTATAAAATATTATGAAATATTTTTAAAGTAAAGGGTTGAAGTTATCACTTGTTCGCCATGTCTTGTTATCAGAATGTGTATTGAATATCAGTTTTAGAACGTGTCCATAAGCAGTCTGCTTGTTAACGTTCTTAATGTTGTTACTGTTTAAAACGTGTATAAAAGAA
This sequence comes from Littorina saxatilis, assembly GCF_037325665.1. NCBI lineage: Eukaryota > Metazoa > Mollusca > Gastropoda > Littorinimorpha > Littorinidae > Littorina > Littorina saxatilis. The sequence continues at coordinate 25,389,945 of NC_090254.1, forward strand.
AATTAATAAAAACACGCTTAAACCAAAATGCTTGTTTTGACCAAAAACATTGGTATTATAGTGCAGATTAAATCAAACGCTCATACTCTAACGCTGGTACGTTCGTGCCATATGTGACCATCCACGACGGTAAAAGTCGCATGTCACCTTTGCATGATTTTCATATTTTTACATTTCCCTAAAAAGTGTTTTATGCTCTATCCAGTGGGGAAAACCGTTTTAGAAAAGAGCAAAAACTGTTTGAGTTATAAGCCTGTGACTAAGGTGACCCTCACACTGTTACCAGACACTCCCCGGACTTACATTAAGCCTAGCGCAGAACCGCGCGAGGTGACATGCGACTCATTTCGTGGTGGAGGGTCACATATAATTATGGTAGCCGGCCACCTGTACAGAATGAAGATCTCTCACACAGAGGAATGCCCGTGTGGAACAGGCACGCAGATCCCAGAACATGTCCTCCAGATATGCACAACCCTTGCGGACCTGTGAAGCGAATTCTGGCTAGAGATCGAGGACCTGAAGGAGAAACTGTCAGGCCCAGCAGAGTCTCTGCGGCGAACTGCATACTTCATCACGTCAACACCCTTGCCGGTTTTGCGTGGCAACGGGAACGCAGAAGAAGAAGAAGAAGAAAGTTGGAAGATGGCAAAGCTCGCAAGTCGGGTGGTCACATTTTTCGTTCAGTGCTGTGATAATGACTTGTTTTTTTATATTTACATGTACAATCTGAATTATCACTATGTGGGCAGTAGTTTCAGAGTGTTTATTTTTTATTTTTAAAAAGGGTAAATGTACTTAAAACTTCACAATTTCACAAAGTTGTCGATAAATGTGTACTTCCGGTGATTTTGACCAGATATAAAAAAAAAAGTGTTGGCAGACATAAACTTCAAATGTTACATTCCATGTTTTAATAATATGACCAGGATTTTGTTATGCTCATTTGGAAATCGATGAACGTTGTTGTTTAAATTGTGACGTGATTATTATCAACAACAAACATGTGCTCGTAATGTATGGCGACTCCTAAAATGAAAGTTTTCTGTTGCAACCGAGACTTTCTTGTTAGTAGGCAGCCTCCTTAACTATGTAATACGTTGTAAAACATCATTTGCTTTATTTCTAACTTGCATGCTTAATTTTAAGTGCTTTTGACTGTTTGAATTAGTGTAGTCATCAACATAATGTTGACACCTCTTACTGATTAGCTTCCCCTCCATAAGTCTGACTTTTTTTTCGTAAATGGCGCAACGACGAGACTCCGTTTAATCCGTCATTCTATTTAACTTCGCACATACACACAGGTATACATGTACTCACACACACACAGACACACACACAGACACACTGACACAGACACACACACACACACACACACACACAGACAGACTGACAGAGACATAGATCGCTTTGTCACGGATCAACAACAAAAAGTAACTGGAAGGGAGAGAGGGGGGGGGGGGGGTGGGTAGGAATCGTGAAGATGAAAAAGGGAAAAAAGGTCAGTTGATGTGGGAGTTGGGATGTGGTGAACATTAGCAAGGATGGTTGGGGGGGGGGAGTGCTGGAGTTGAAGGGGGAAGCATGGCGAGGAGAAAGGAGTAGCAGGCAGTGATATTTTTGTGCTTGACACAGTTTCACAGGTTCAGACAAATCAGCTCAATCAAGGCACACCGGAGTGTTCTCCAATGAAATCCTATTTGTTTCTCTGTCTGTGTTTGCACGTGCGTGTTTGATTGCGTCCTGTGTTCAGTTCCGGTCGTTCAGCCTAGTCTGTTTTACACAATGCGATTGACATTCTCGTTCTGCTTCTGCACGCCTGATTTTGACGGCGATTCGTCAGAAAAGAGGTTTTTGTATTTGACAAGAAAATATTTGCGAAAGACTTGTATGAATGTAAAGTTGCTGTGTTGCTTTTTCGTTGTTGTTGCTCTTGTTGGTGTTGTTTCGGTTGTTGTTGTTGCTTAGTATTGAGTAGGTAAGCGTTAGTTAGAGTGCCTTGGAGAATAAGGAGCATATTGTGAGCTTGCGCGCGGCGATCAGCGTTCTAAGAGAATTAAAATGTCGCAAGCTTATTCCAATGCTTGCTGTTCCCTCATGTGGGAAGGTCGGGCGGAAGGACAAGGATATATAGCACAGGCAGAGGAGCATACAATTAAGACACCGAAGACAGAGGTTGCTTTAACTTATCTTAACTTATCTTTTATTGAAGGAAATGTAACTAAAAATAACCACTCAGGTAGCTTATCTAAATCAGAAATGTTCCAAAACAGTTTAGCTAAATCTGGTAGCAACCAGAAACAATGCTATAAGTTATAATTTAGAAACAATGAACAGAACTCTAATACAAGAAATAGCAATGCTTACATATAACCAGAAATAGCAATTATGAATTCTGATATCTACCAGTACCAGAATCAGCTAGAAACAATAACAGAACCAGAAAATATGTATTCAGTGTAAAACCAGAAACAATATGTATTTCTGGTGCAAACCAGAAATATAAACTATGAATATGAAACCAGAAATAGTGTTATAAGGTAATTATTCTAGTAGCAAGAAATATAACTATGAGTTCTGGTATCAACCAGAAAGCAGTATAATTAAAAAGGCAATATTATTCTGGTAGCAACCAGAAAGCAGTATAATTAAAAAGGCAATATTATTCTGGTAGCAACCAGAAAGCAGTATAATTAAAAAGGCAATATTATTCTGGTAGCAACCAGAAAGCAGTGTAAAGAAGAAGGCACTAAAAAGAAAAGAAAATACAATTATAAACAACATGCCTTCTAAGTCATACATGACATAATACAAAGCATAAACCAATGAATGTAACATTGTACAAAATAATCATGACAAATATAGACAAGTAACAATACAGCCAAAATCCTGCAGACACAGCATTCTCTGAAAGAGAATCCACAGTGAGTTAAACAACTCCACAACAGCTAATGTCAAGGGAAGTAACCAACATCTTCCCTTAGGCCTAAGCCTTGCATAGGAAAATGCTGTACATAAATTAACCAACTGCATGAACCGCAACTGCAAAATAATAGTTATTATTAAGCATGTTCATCGCCATGAAGACACATCTTCATCGAGTTGAATAATAACGACAAGAATAAGAAAGATAACTCAGGCATGGGGTAAGCGCGCGCTCCCATGCTTCAAAATGAAGCGACAACAGTCTAGTACTTTACAGGAAAGCGCGACTAAATCATATCGCTTTAGATTAAAAGTCTGTTGTGCACCTATGCGACTGCACACAATGTTCAGTTTTATCAGTCGCAAAGTTCTTCTGCAGGCAACCGCCTTTAAAGTGCAACATGGGAATTAATAGTTAAAAATGTGCATCCGCCTGTAGACAGTACCTTCCTATTGTCTGAGATCTTAACTCAGAAGATCTCTATCATTCTCATGCCTGAATTCATCAAACTCATGATACGAGTTCATTACCCAAAATATATGTGTCAACCATAATTCCCGTTCATCAATTGTAGGGGTTTCTGCGCCTAAATCGTAAATAGGTAGCTTTACGGGCCAATGGCACTGAGGGCTTAACTTTGGACTTTTAACCGACTACTGCTCAGACTTTACTGATCTCCAGAAATAATATGTGATAAAAATGGGGAAAAATGGCAACGATACACATGGGTCTTCTCGACATCAAATATTGCGAGACAGGCTTTTTCTCAGCGAAAACAAAACGTATGAGAACGAGTCTGCCTTACTTGATTCTTACGAGTCTTTAATTCACAAGACTCTAAAACAACTTTAGAACAACTGGTCATCAAATATTAGAAGTTATTAACGCTCAATTTCAGCGTCAAATCATGAAAGTAATTAGAAACTGATCTAGAAAACACATCTCTCTGATAGATCAAAATGGCGTCATCAACTCTGACGCGAGACCGGTCGGACATCGCCCGAGACCAAATCAGCGGCAAAATGTACATATGCAAACATCATAGCATCAAATGAAACATAAGAATAAAGCACAAGGAATGAATAAAGCATTTAGTTACTTACAGATTCTCCTCAGTGAGCACACGTAAAAGAAACACAAAACTGCTGCTGACGCTAGTCGCGAAACACAAGAGCACGAATTCAAAACCACAAGTCGACCGATTACAAACGTCGCGCCAAACTACACGCTAGACCGGTTCACGACAACCCAATAGGAGCACCGCACAGCTCACTATCACAAATCGCATTGTCTGTTCTACTCTATGCTCGCTCTTTTAACGACAGTGGTCACTTCCGATTCCCTGTGGCGATAGGCCAATAGGAAGGCTACCCTGTGTAAGCCAACGGGGGTTGTTCTACTTAAAATGCCTGCCCAATGAAAGGGATCGTTAAAGATGCAGAGAGCCCTGTGTCACACACCGGAAATATTACGAGCAGTTACACTAGCTAAAGGGAGAAGAGGGCCCTGTCTGCATCACACACCGGATAAGGCTCATTAGATTACAAGCAGTGTCAAAGCTGATACATAATACTAGCTAAAGGGTGAAGAGGGCCCTGTCTGCAGTGCACACCGGATAAGGCTCATTAGATTACAAGCAGTGTCAAAGCTGATACATAATAGTAGCTAAAAGGGGCCGGGAAAGTTATGGGATCTTACCACCTAGATTAGAAATGAATCCGGTCAAGAGTCTACCCTACGATAGTAAACACACAATAAAGTACAATGCACAAAGACAACCAGGTATTATTTAGTCACTCCTTAGGCACTGATGGTTAGAGGTTACTCCGCTGCTTCTCACCATTTTAAGTTAGGGATTTCCTAGCACAAAGGGCATTATTTAAATATGTATCGATTGGAGATTGGATTTCCCTTCTTTGAGTCATGTGACGTCAGAGGCCGACAAAACTTTATAATTTGGCTTTTCAGGTTGACCGAAACTTCAAAGGAACTAAAAAAAAAACACCTCATGTGTTTGATTGCATACATGTGTGTGTGCTGTTCAATGTCAAAACAACAACAAAGTGAGTACATGACGTGTGTTTTGTAGTTCCTTTGAAGTTTCGGTCAACCTGAAACGCCCAAATATGAAGCTTATGTGTTTGATTGCATACAATCATGTGGATTGCATGCATGTGTGTGTGTGCTCGTTCAATCGTCAAAACAACAACAAAGTCATAAGTACCTGAAAGGAATTCGATCGATACATAAATATTATTTGCGTGTTTGACCAAAATATGACATTTTACACAGTAAAATGTCATATTTTGGTCAAACACGCAAATAACGTATAGTAAACCCAATGTGACTAGCACACACACACAGGGAATAGCTATAGACAGGGGAGGCAACTGGGTCGGGCAGGAGATAACACACACAAAGAGACGGGGTACGCCACTTGGCTACATCTCATGTGCCAGAAGACTGGTTCTGCGTAACTCTCATTTTCCCTTGTTGCAGGAGTCGATTATAAGGCGCTTAAGTCCCTTTTGTTTCTAAGATCTTATAATGTGCACTCTGCCTTATTTGGTTACGGTTCGCGCTTCGTAATAATATCATCACATAGGCTCTCCTGGTCGCCACATACTAATTTGGTGTATTCAATAACTGTCAAGCTTTGACTTCTTGACATGACTGTGAATCATGAATAGGACATATCCGAAAAACACGAACTGTAATGCTTCAGGAATGAACTGTCCATCAAAGCATTAAGTCGACCACAGTTAAGTAATTTTAAAGCAGAGTTCGTAATCTTTCATTTTTGTTATAATCTGTATCCTAATTTTAACATTCCTTTAAGTAGTTGCTTATATCTTTAATTCTAATTTATTTTTATTGGGAAGCCATCATTTCTGTAACCATAAACGCCTGCAATGTCTATGACAATTAACCGAACGCAACTTTACCTGACTTGCCAACTAATCCTTGACAGCGACAGGTTGTTATTATAAGGCAGCTTGGTGTATTAAGCTGATAATTGTACCCAAAACACAACACTCGGAAGGGCCTGCAATTCAGCATGTAAACGGAAACGACAGGTAAGGTCACGCCAAAAAAAGAGTTTAAAGAAGAAAAAAACCAAGAACGAAAATAAAAGAGAGATAAAGAAAGTTGTTTTAATTTCGTTCTTTCAGAAATAGTGACAAAATCAAATTCCGTGACAGGATCAAGGATAGTTACTACACAATTACTCGAATGTCATCTATGTTTTCTCTGACAGTTTCCCCCTCTGCTGTCTCTAACCGGATAACTGAAATTGAGTGCAGCCGGATTGTGATCGACTTCGATTTGGAAAGCTTGATGTTGACCCCCCGTGTTTTGGGCAATAGCGTTTGCGCTTAATAAAATAAGGCAGTTGTTACAAAATTGTTGCCGTGACAGGTTCGTCTGAATTATGTGGGGTGTGAGAGAGACTATTGTTGTTGCTCATGCTACTTGAAAACGAGAGGGAAGAGAGACAGACAGACAGATATAAAGACATGGAGGGAGAGAGAGAGAGAGAGAGAGAGAGAGAGAGAGAGAGAGAGAGAGAGAGAGAGAGAGAGAGAGAGAGAGAGAGAGAGAGAGAGAGAGAGAGGGAGAGATAGAAATAGAGAGAGAGAGAGAAAGAGAGAGAGAAAGAGAGACACACACACACAACCGGTGTATACCAGCCCCATACGTCTGTAACGGCCGCGCTGAAAATAAACAAAGAGAGAGATAATGACTGCCAGAGAGAGAAGTGCAAGGTATATTTATCAAATGGAGCCCTTTTGGAGATGAAGGGAATAAATAGCATGCATCGCAATACCAAATTGTATTAGCAACAGGATGACAGAGAGAGAGTGCATACAAAAACAAGCTGTGCAGTATTCTTATAATTCAACATCGCACTTTATATAATTACGAATATAATTTATTTCTCATGTTTTGTTTTGTGTATCATTAAAGTTTAACTGTCAATAAACTTAACCTTTCTATGATTTTTCATTCTTAACATTTCTACCTAACCAATCAATCTCTCTATTCTGTCTATATATCTGTCTGTCTATCTATCTATCTATCGATCGATCGATCTATCTATCTATCTATCTATCTATCTATCTCTCTCTATATATATCTATCTATCTATCTATCTATCTATCTGCCTAACGTTCTGTCTGTCTGTCTGTCTGTCTGTCTGTCTGTCTGTCTGTCTGTCTGTCTGTCCGCCCGACCACCCGCCCAGCCGTACACCCGTCTGTCTGTCTGTCTGTCTGTCTGTCTGTCTGTCTGTCTGTCTGTCTGTCCGCCCGACCACCCGCCCAGCCGTCTACCCGTCCGTCCGTCTGTCTGTCTGTCTGTCTGTCTGTCTGTTCGCCCGACCACCCGCCCAGCCGTCTACCCGTCCGTCCGTCCGTCTGTCTGTCTGTCTGTCTGTCTGTCCGCCCGACCACCCGCCCAGCCGTCTACCCATCCGTCCGTCTGTCTGTCTGTCTGTCTGTCTGTCTGTCTGTCTGTTCGCCCGACCACCCGCCCAGCCGTCTACCCGTCCGTCCGTCTGTCTGTCTGTCTGTCTGTCTGTCTGTGTCCGCCCGACCACCCGCCCAGCCGTCTACCCGTCCGTCCGTCCGTCCGTCCGTCCGTCTGTCTGTCTGTCTGTCCGCCCGACCACCCGCCCAGCCGTCTACCCGTCCGTCCGTCTGTCTGTCTGTCTGTCTGTCTGTCCGCCCGACCACCCGCCCAGCCGTCTACCCGTCCGTCTGTCTGTCTGTCTATCTGTCTGTCTGACTCACCCTTTTTTTCTCATTCCGTGCCCTTCTGTCATTTCTCGTTTACAATCATTCCCTCATTCTCTCTGAAATTCTGCCCTCTCTCTTTTCCCTTCCTCTTCGTCCCCTCCTTCCAACGTTCATGTCTCTCCTTTACGATGCTTCATGCGGATTTGAGTGAGAGAAATGGCCATTGGGATGCACGCTGTTTATTCATCATAAAGGTTATTCGATGCATTTCTTTTGGCATTGGCGCCATTTTCAAGAGGAATGAGTATTTGATGCTTTTATGGAATTGACCTTCTACACTATTCGAGTGCAGAGCAAAGCTCTGCTCAAGTTTTACACTGGTTCTGGACTCCCGCTTCCGGTTGTTCGAGTGTAGTCTATGTTTTGGTTTTGGAGGTGTGTGTGTGTGTGTGTGTGTGTGTGTGTGTGTGTGTGTGTGTGTGTGTGTGTGTGTGTGTCTGTGTTCGTCTCTGTGTGTGCGTGCGTGCGTGCATACATACGTACGTGCGTGCGTGCATGTGTGTGTGTGTGCGTGCATGCGTGCGTTCGTGTTTGTGTGCGTGCGTGCGTGCGTGCGTTCGTGTTTGTGTGCGTGCGTGCGTGCGTGTGTGCATGCGTGCGTGCATCTGTCTGTGATTGTGCACACGTACTTTCCTCGTCAAATTATGCAAATATGTCGGCAACATGTTGAATAAGTTAGAGACAGTTATGTACCACACTCTCTCTTTTCACGTGACTCATTAAACTTATACGGGAATCTTTCATAAGTTTCCTTATAAATAATAGCACGCATCTCAAAGTCATTTTGTGTTCATTGTTCATGCACCATTTCTTTGTAAATCTTTTACGCAAATGTATGAACTTTCCCGTGTCAACTTTCTCCTCCCTCCCTTCCACAACCCCCATCCACCCCTCTCCGTCATCTTTCTTGATGTCAGTGCGCCCTGAAATCGACACTCCCCGAACAAGAGCTTTCGAATATATGAATAAAGATTGCTCACATCCGTCAGTTTGGGAGGCATTACCTTTGTACGTATTTTACTCCATTCATGTTTTTCTGCTAGTGTTTATTCCCCCTTATGCAATTCTTTTATCCTGTCCGGTGAGGCTGTTGTTCGTTCCGTTCCTTTCTACGCTCGTGAGGGCGTCTTTGATCGTGTGTTGACGTGCCAGGAATGTCCTGCTTCTGGAAAAGAAGTTGTCATGCCATTATGCAAAGAGTACAGAATGTTATACTTTAAACTCACATAGGGAATCCCGAAAGACGTCCATTAAGAACTGGGGCTTCCTGAGATGTATGGCAACGTGTGCGCATGCTCAGAACATTGCATCATGGTCAATCTGTGAACTGGTGCTCGGAGCAGAATTTTCTTCACGAATGGACATAGAAAATAAAATCGAAATGTTTAATCCTCGACCTTTTTTTAATCCTCGACCTTTTTCAATCCTCGGCCTTTCGTCCCTCAGACGTTTTGCTCTTGACCTTTTGTCACCCTCGACCTTTTGTCGCACTCGACCTTTTGACTCTTGACCAAATGTCCTCGGCCTTTTGTGCCTCGCGAGACCTGTTTTACCAGTTATGGTCAACAACAAAAAAGTAACTTATAGCATTTAAGGAGAAACAATTGCAATCAGTCTGTACTTGACCTTAGTATGTCATGGCATCCGGGTGTATCGACAATTGCTGAGCAAATTTATCAAGATAAAGAGAAAGTTTTGATAGCTAAATCGTGTTGAGAAATCTTCGTGAACCACGTCAATGCACCGCGTAAATGTCCATTCAACTGGGCAATATATTATAGGAAACATTTAAAGAAATACGTACAACATATACTTGCTTTAGACCTTGCGTGCGTGCGTGCGTGCGTGCGTACGTGCGCGCTCGCGCGTGTGTGTGTGTGTGTGTGTAGTGTCTGTGTGTGTGTGTGTACTTTCCATAAACTTTCTTTCTATATTTCTGTGTTTCGAATAACATTCCTATTTGCTCAGATAAAGCAAGATATGACAGGTAGACCTGTTGACCGCTTTCGGATTATAACTCTATCTGCACTGTCCAACTGGTTAAAGTCTTTCCCTCTCAAAGTTAGTCGTGGTACTTAACATTTAAAGAACAAACACGAAGGTTAATGACATGAATGGAATTTTGTATCCTTCATATTGAATTTCATTGAAAATCTACTTCACCTTGACAAAGTGGCAAGCCTGTGTTTGACTTTGTACTTGAGTTACTGAAAAACATATTTGCGTTTTTAACACTTGTCTGTCCTCATTCTCTCATCCACCTTTCTCGCTCTCTCTCTTACGAGGACAGTTTGCAAACAAAAAACACACACAGGCACACACAGACACAGACACACAGACACACAGACATGTACATACACAGACACAGACACAGACACAGACACACACACACACACACACACATACACACACACACACACATACACACACACATACACACACTGACACACACTGACACACACACGTACACGCACATCCCCCACACACACATACATCCAGTGAGAGTGATGGAGACAGACAGACAGACAGACAGAAAGAGAGAGGGGGGGGGGATGTCCCACTTTGTAAACCAGCACAAGTCCTGTCACTCACAGTTGAGAGTAGGAAGCGTTGTTCAGACATCCTCCCGAGGTAATGACAGCTGCCAGAGACGGTTGGTACACATTGGGCCAGACTGTACGTGTCTGCGACACAATTCTTTTTAACATTGGTGCCAGGCAGGACGGGCGCAGTGGCGTGGTGGTAAGACGTCGGCCTCCTAATCGGGAGGTCGTGAGTTCGAATCCCGGTCGCTGCCGCCTGGTGGGTTAAGAGTGGAGATTTTTCCGATCTCCCAGGTCAACTTATGTGCAGACCTGCTAGTGACTTAACCCCCTTCGTGTGTACACGCAAGCACAAGACCAAGTGCGCACTAAAAAGATCCTGTAATCCGTGTCAGAGTTTGGTGGGTTATAGAAACACGAAAATACCCGGCATGCCTCCCCCGAAATCGGCGTATGCTGCCTGAATGGTGGGGTAAAAACGGTTATACACGTAAATATCCACTCGTGCTAAAAACATGAGTGAACGTGGGAGTCTAAGCCCATGAACGAAGAAGAAGGTGCCAGGAGGAGAAGGAGGAGGGAGGTAAGCAAGGAAGTAAGCAATGAAAGCAGGAAGAACATTGACCCCTGAAACAGAAAAGAAAACCAGAAAGAATTGAACCGAAGAAAGGACATTGGAAAGAAAGACTAAATAAAAGGTTAACAGGGAAGCCAAACACCACACAAAAATAGGTTGGAGGAAAGAAAGCCTTTAAGAAAGCGAGGCTAGGACAGAGAAGAAAAACCCCTGATAGATAGGTAAATGGATAGAAAGACAGACATACAAGCAAAGCAGACAGACATAAACAGAGAGACTGAGACGGACAGAGACAGAGAGACAGTGACAGGCAGACAGACAGTAAAAAAGAAGAGAGAAATAAAACATCTGTGAGAGACATCCCTTCCAGCTCCCCTTAAGAAAAGGCAAAACAAATGGGCATGCATCCGCTTGTTTACGCACCTTTTGCCTAATGAACGTAAAGGGAACAAAACGCTCGGAGCGTAACTTGTTACACAGTTGACGTGTATGAGTTAGGAGTTTCATGACTGCATGTGGTTTGCATTGAAAGCGGGCGTGTGGGTTTCCCAGTGTGCGTGTTGGAGGAGGGTGCAGCAGTGCATGCGTTGGTGTCTGCACGCGTGCGTGAGTGTAGTGTCTGTGAGAGCGTGCGCGTGTGTGTGTGTGTGAGCGTGTGTGTGTGTGTGTGTGTGTGCGTGTGTGTGTGTGTGTGGGTGTGTGCGTGTGTGCGTGTGTGTGTGTGTGTGTGCTAGCGTGCGTGTGTCAGTGCGTGCGTGTGTGTGTGTGTGTGTATGTATCTGTATGTGCGTGTGTGTGCGTGTTTGTGTGTGTGTGTGTGTGCGTGCGTGTGTGTGTGTGTGTGTGTGTGTGCGTGTGTGTGTGTGTGTGTGCGTGTGTGTGTGTGTGTGTGCGTGTGTGTGTGTGTGCTAGCGTGCGTGTGTCAGTGCGTGCGTGTGTGTGTGTGTGTGTGTGTGTGTGTGTTTGTGTGTGTGTGTGTGTGTGAATGTGTGTACGTGTGTGTGCGTGTGTGTGTGTGTGTGTGTGTGTGCGTGCGTGCGTGCGTATGTGTGTGTGTGCGTGTGTGTGCGTGTGTGTGTGTCAGTGGGTGTGTGCGTGTGTGTGTGTGTGCTAGCGTGCGTGTGTCAGTGCGTGCGTGTGTGTGTGGGTGTGCGCGTGTGTGTGTGTCAGTGTGTGTGTGGTTTTAATAGTTTGTCCACCTCATCTGCTGTAGAAAACTCTCTGCACTCCGCTCATAAAATCGTTTCTATAATCTTCATGCCCTTTTTCAAAGAATCTTATTTCGTAACACACTCTATACCCACATTGAAAAATTATCTCAGTTAAGATTATATCGTTCTGTGCGTGTGCTTCTCTTTCGGATCATCTTATGTCAGAACACTCTTTTGTAGCCACGCTTTTCATCAAAGTCGTCTCATCCCCCCTCGCCTGGCACAGAGATATATATCTTTATGTAGCACGCTGTCTTCAAAGCGACATGCAATGAAGGAGATCGGCGAGGGTTATTCGCATTTGATAGCTCTCTGGATCTTGGAGTCATCTGTGTAGCGACTGGAGGGACTTTGCTCAAGCGGGTTTGATGTCGGTCTTGCCAACTCCCTTCTGATATCATTTTTGTTAAAGGGGTAGAGTTCTATACCATGGAAGAAGGTTTTGAGTGATGTATTGAACTAATTAAACGGTTGCATAATTAATGACATTAGTAAGTACTTTCGGTTAGCGGTTTTTCAGAATTACACATTGTAATTTTAGTATCAAGTGTGTTAAAGCTCCTTTCTGATATCATTTTTGTAAAAGGGGCAGAGTTCTATACCATGGAAGAAGGTTTTTCGTGATGTATTGTATTAATTAAAGGGTTGCATAGTTATTAAGTACTTTCTGTTAGCGGTTTTCCAGAATTACATGCACATTGTATTTGTAGTAACATCGGCTTTTGGGAAAAGCCCAATGAGGGGTGATTGTATCACCGCTCATCCACAGCATGTAATGGTCGTTAACGACTTCTAGTTAATGTGCTTCTGGCGTGGGAAAAGACCATTATTTTGGTCGTACTACAGGTCTGTGATGAAGGAGGCAAAAGCTAGACGCTAGCGTGTGTGCAGTGTACACGTACCACAGAAGAAAGTAGTTGTGTTTTGCATAAAGCAATGGGACAAAGGGAACAAATTACCAGAATGACAGAGAAAATAAATCACGAAGACAAATTTCGGTCAATAAAAGATGAAAGGTGGGGAATGAATGGACTAATGGGGAATGAATGAACTAATGGAGACAAGCATGCGCAGTAAATATGTAAGTGCTCTCTCAATGCAAGCTGAAGTGAAAAATACCAGACGTACCTAATTATGCACGCACAAGCACAGTCACAATCGTGAAAATGTCATCCAATGATGATTTTTTTTTTTTACAAATTGTGACCCTCCACCACGGCATGAGTCGCATGTCACCTTTGCATGATTTTCATATTTTTACATTTTCCTAAAGAGTTTTTTATGCTCTATCCAGTGGTGAAACCCGTTTCAGAAAAGAGCGAAAACTGTTTGAGTTATAAGCCTGTGACTAAGGTGACCCTCACACTGTTACCAGACACTCCGCGGACTTTATATTAAGCCTAGCGCAGAACCGCGCGAGGTGACATGCGACTCATTTCGTGGTGGAGGGTCACAATTATGAAACCAGAAACCTGTTTGAAATCTTCCTAATCCTAATCTGTGATATTCGTGATGTGATTGCTCTGCTGTGAAACCCAACTCCTGTGATATGAGAGGGTAAATTTCCATAGTGCAATATCATATTTGATTGTGATAGTCTTAAAGACGTTTGACCTTATTTAGATTTTATCTGTAAATGTATTACATTTAAAGATGACACGGACAGCGCTTTAGGTCAGTGTTATTTTAAATATGGTATGCGTGCTTGTTATTACATACGTGAACCTATATAGCTATTCTGATGAACACGTGGAGGAATTCGGGGGCTGTGATTGGATGGTCTCTTCCGATCATCAAAGCATAATGCTACGGAAGTCGACCATTTTTCTCAATATCCAAAAGCATATTGTCAATAACAAAGACGCATGGTTCCGGTTTACCCACCTGTACCACACGATGTTTCACTGATCGCCAACAGCATACACTGACAACTTGAAATTCTTCTCGGGAATGTTTTTCAGCTTTACAAATGTCGATAGCATACCCTGTTCTGCTAACTTCCCGATGAAACAGGACTAAACCTATTATTTTCTGTCCCTAAACACCACAAAATGCCCAAAGTCGAAAGATGTAGTACAAACAGGGGAGTACAACGGAACAGCCGTTTTTGTGTGCCTGTGAGATTAGTTCACAGTTGCCGACTGACACAAATTTTCGCATTCGGCTTTTCTTATCTCGTAACTCCACACTAAATACCCCACTTCCCCTCTGAAGTATTGATGTACAACCCACGGCACTAACATTCATGTAGTCGATTATAACTGAGGTTGACAAATTCGCTTCATGACGAGACAAGTATAAATGCCATTCACCCAAACTGGAAACGTCGCTGCCGTCTGCTCGCTTTGTACTAATTAGCTGTTCTCTTTTCCTCCCCTTGTTGCATCCTAGTTCTTCAGTTGTTTCTAGTTTTCCGTTGATGTTGTGTTTTGGTCTTCTTCATAAGTAGTCTTGTTCAAAATTTAAAAAAAACTCAAACTTCTTTTTGTTGTATACGAATGAACTAATAAAAAGCTGTTTAACAGCTGTGTTGTCAAATCGAGTTTTTTTTCTCCATAGTCAGTGTGGCGCCTGCGCAAAACTAATGCGCATAAGAAACGGCGTCTGCTATCAAAACCTGAGATCAACGCATCGACGCAAAAACTGTCATTTTGTAAGTTTGGAACAACAGATCAAGATCAGAACAGCTATATAATCGCTATTGTATTTTCAGCGTAGCAATAGGGTCCGATATTTAGACTCGAACAAGTATAATGCGACTCGTCTTCGACTCGTCGGCATTATACTTGTCTCGTCTGAATATCGGACCCTATTGCTACGCTGAAAACACAATAGCTGTTAATATTTTATGTTTTATGTGTGTTGTCCTATACAATTGTTGTTATAATCGTTTACAGGCAGGCAGGGTCAGCCGAAGAAAATGTTCCATGTTTATGTAATATTTTAATGGACAATAAAGTGCTGTTATTGTTATTATTATTGTTATTATTCCTAAGTTTCGAAACGAATGATTGAAATAACACAAAGTTGCAGTTTAGTTTTTTGATGAGATGGCAGACAATACTTCAGGGAGCAGAATTTATTGTGAGAATATAAAAGTCATTATAAAGCACGGCGTTTTCTATGTGTGAACGCGAAAAATAACAGCACCCAGAACCTTTCACGTTTTGTCTTAAGAACTGGTTGGCAACGTAACGTATTCTTTGATGTGGTATCGTACGAAACAGCACAGAGCAAATACATTATACTGGATATAACTTTGTACGGAGGTGCACATTTGTTTACCCCTTTTAGTAAAGGTTTGTCTGGTATTAAATTAAAAACTCAAGTTTTTCGTTTGATGTAAATGTCTTCATCTAAGAGGATGCTGAGTCGTGCAGGCAAAGTGTTCTGCTTCCATCTAAAAAAAAACATCGTTAAAAAAATTAGATATAAAAGAAAATATTTTAAGACAATATCGTGGGTTTTTCCTACAAACACACACACACACACACACACACACACACACACACACACACACACACACACACTCACACAAACACGCACGCACAAACACAAATAAACACACACATACACACACACACACATACACACATACACACGCACACACGCACACACACACACACATACACACACACACATAAATACACACACACACACAAACACACACTCACACACACACACACACACACACACACACACACACACACACACACATACATACGCACAAGCAATACAAGTATGCTTTACCTTTTTTCTCGGCTTGTTCAGATTTAATCAATTTCAACTCTTTTAAATTGTTTTTTTATCCAGAGTGTTACACGCCGGTGACCCTCCCGCCTCCCTCCCCTGCGGGACTACCCCGCATCATGAAAAGTGAAAACAGATGGCTGGAGCCAGTGTTGCTTCAAAGGGTGAGATAAACACCGCTAACTGCCTGATAATCTTAATTGTTATTCGTTGGACGCCCGTCGGGAGACCTTAAAAGCACGTATCATGTCGGGTTCTTTTACACCAAAGAGAGTCTAATTCAGAAAACACGACACTTACCCTTCTTTACTTTTTCTTTCAGTTTCATTATTCTATCATCCAATAAAAACCATACAAATTAGGAACCTTACACATTGCTGTGAAATTCGGGTCGCTTCTTTCCAGCGGAAATTGAGCTAGCAACAACAAGAGTCGGGCTACCAAGGTGTGAGCGTATTTGGTGGAACCAACCACCTGAACTTCTGGCGGAATAAAACGAGGTCGACGACGACGACGATGGTGACGATGATGACGATGACGATGACGACGACGACGACGATGATTATGATGATGATGATTATGATGATGATGATGATGACGACGATGACGACGATGACGACGATGACGACGACGATGGTGATGGTGATGATGATGATGATGATGATGATGATGATGATGATGATGATGATGATGATGATGATGATGATGATGATGATGATGATGATGATGATGATGATGATGATGATGATGATGATGATAGTGTTTCAGTCAAGCGTTAGAGGCACATTTCTTTCTTTGAAAATAGTTCAGCACAGCTTCTCAAATCTGACAAGGCTTTTACGTGGGATAAGACCATCCTCCGCTTTGACAAATACCCACAATAAAATCCATAACCTGACTGCTTCTTGTGATGAGTCAGAAGTTTGGGCTGGATTCTTTTTTTCAAAGTTACGAATGGTGTTTACGATGGAGCGTGCCTTTAAACTAACCCCACTGTTTCAGTCTGGGCTACCTGCACCTAGACAGGAAGTATCGATTGGTTCCCACTAACCGTTGGACGGTGAAGAGTTAAGATGGCTGTCACAGACAGCGATGTTTAAGGTTGACTTAACCCGTTTGATGTTGAGTCGGATGACGTTTTGGGACTGGTTGAGCCGCCTGGAGCTTCAGAAGTGTGGTCTTTAAGAGAGAGAGGGGGAGTCGCGTTTGGGGGGGGGGGGGAGTAAGTGGCACGGGAGATGGGAGGTGCGGGAAGGAGGCGGAGACGAAGTAATTTGTGGGAACCTGATTCATGTGCGTATTGCAATACTTCGAATAGCACTTAACTCTTGCAAGTCCATATGCACTTGATTGAAAGTACCGCCTTCCTCGTGTAGACATGCATTACTTACTTACTTACTGCCCGGTATGCCGGTTGCCATGTAGAGCAGCAACGTAGACATGCATTACTTACTTACTGCCCGGTATGTCGGTTGGCATGTAGAGCAGCAACGTAGACATGCATTACTTACTGACTTACTGCCCGGTATGTCGGTTGGCATGTAGGGCAGCAACGAAAACATGCTTTACTTACTTACTTACTGCACGGTATGCCGGTTGGCATGTAGGGCAGCAACGAAGACATGCTTTACTTACTTACTTACTGCCCGGTATGTCGGTTGGCATCTAGGGCAGCAACGTAGACATGCATTACTTACTGACTTACTGCCCGGTATGTCGGTTGGCATGTAGAGCAGCAACGTAGACATGCATTACTTACTTACTGCCCGGTATGCCGGTTGGCATGCAGGGCAGCAACGAAGACATGATTTACTTACTTACTTACTGCCCGGTATGTCGGTTGGCATCTAGGGCAGCAACGTAGACATGCATTACTTACTTAGTTACTGCCCGGTATGTCGGTTGGCATGTAGGGCAGCAACTCAACATGCATAGGATAAGAATATCCTTCCATTTTGACAGATAGAAAAACACAACATAAAACAGCCTGGCTGCTTCCTGTTCTAACTAACGATTTTGTTGCTGTATCGAAAGGTCTTAGCATCATCGAGGTGAGTTACGAAAATCATTCAGCAAGAAAGTGTAACTTATCAGGGTTTTTGTCTTTGCCTAAGTGGAGGGATGCCCTTTTCATTTCCATGTGGATGCATAATGAAAATGGACCATAAAGTTATCTTATCTAGTATCTTATTCAATGTAAATCCTTGGCGGATCTCTGTAGATTTAGTAGATCGTTCACACCCGAAAAAGAATCCATTAACCCAGTTCTTTATCACTAGATTCTACACGTGTTTTTTGGTACCCACTTAAACAAACAAAAATATTCAGTGCGTGTTTGTTACTCACAAATATGCGAATACATGATGGATCTGAAGCTATCTCTTTTCACCCTGGGTGTCATGTTCTTTCAGCCCTCATCCTTAATCTCCCCTAAACGAAACCAGAGAAAATGACCAACCCAGGGTCGCTTGAGGAGTGGAAATGGGTCAATGAATTCCTGCTTGCTAATTTCCTTTTTATGTTCTAGGATAAAACATGGCTTAGCTGTTTCCTTGAGTCAAAGAAACTCTGAAGGGTTAATGCAAGTTTATGACGCTGCAGAAAACAAGAAACTGTTATTTTGGCGCTGTATCTATTACGATGATGTGTTTTATGTGTTTTTGTGGATGTTTTATTTTTGTGTGTGCTTGTTTTTATTATTATCAAGAAACATTATACCCACGTTCTTTTATTGAAAATGTAAATTGAGAAACTTTATTGAGGTGTTTTTTTCGCGTCAGAGCCAGCATAACTTAGTTAAAATGAATAGCTGAGGTGAAAGAATTCTTTCCCTGATGCTCATTGAGGGGTTTCTTTTTCTGTTCCGCAACACTCACTCTGTGCTGTTAAGCACGTAAGAAGATGATGCTGCTTTGCCTTGCACCGTTTTGTTTTGTTATTTTGAGAGGTTTACAACTCTCTGTCTCTGTCTCTGTCTCTGTCTGTCTCTGTCTCTGTCTCTCTCTCTGTCTCGCTCTATGTCTCTCTCTCTAGCTCTGTCTCGCTCTCTGTCTCTGTCTCTCTCTCTTTCTCTCTTTCTCTCTCTTTCTCTCTCTGTCTCGCTCTCTCTCTCTCTCTCTCTCTTTCTGTCTCTCTCGCTCTCTGTCGCTCTCTCTCTCTCTCTCTCTCTCTCTCTATCGCGTGTCAGGGTCACATGGGATATTTACATCTCACCATGCACTCTCTTAACACATTATTTTTTTCAACAAAAAAAATGGACACCACTTTACCTTTAATTTTACAATAACTTTAATTACAAATAATACGAACAGACAGACATTACTCTGGACTAGATATACACACACAAAATAGTGATACTTAGCTTTAAAGTTCCGTTTGGACAACACAGTCTATTTAAGGTTAGGATCGTTCAGCAATGTCCTGGAATCACTTCCGTCGTGTAGTCGGTCCTCAGGTTACCCAGTGATAGTTAACACGGAACTAGGAACGTGAAATCATTCTAGGTAGAACACCGGAGAACTACAATGATGGAATGATTCAGTGTGCTGTTTACTTGCTGCAAGTCCTCGATTCACTTCGGTCGTGTAGTCGGTTTTCAGCTTACCCAGTGATAGTTTATAACACGAAAACTAGGGACGTGATATCGTTCCAGGTAGAACTAGAACACTGGAGAAATACAGGTATGGAATGATTCCATAGCAGACTCAGAGCATGGACGATTCACAATGAAGTCCATGGCGTTACCACGAAAAACTTTTCCGTAACTTCCCTGGAACTGTTTCCGAAGCTTTCCTGAACTTTCCTGAAACTGCTACGACGCTGCTATGAAACTTCTCCGAAACTGATACGAAACTTCTCCGAAACTGCTACGAAGCTTCCTCGAAACTTCCCCGAAACGTCTGAAAAAAACCATATACAGATTTGCTAATCCTCTGTTCAACAGAGTAATTCTACGGTCAGGTTACGTATGTCCAGTGCCGTCTGTTCGTTCACAATGTTCGTCCAATATTAATCAATTAAACATTTTTAATTTATGATTTGACAAGCAGCTTATTTCCGAACATTTCTTTATGAATAATAGACAGTCAAAATTCTTTCACGCACGTTCGCATGCATGCCAACCGTCTTCCATTCGTTCTCTCAGACCCATTAGCGTTTCCCTGTCGATCAGGCTGCGAATTATATCTTGATACTCACACAACTACGTATGAAGGTCCGAACAAGATGGCATGTGCATACTGGTTCGTAAAAATACAGTCACGATACATAAAACACAGCAGACAGACGACACAACCTCGCTGCTTTCCAAGGTAAAAACGATCTTGTTGTTGTGACGCAGCTTCTGTCTGCTTTACGTCAAAACAATGGCGTCGAAAGCATGTCGTCATAATAAAGACGTCACAGTAAGTTAGTCTAGGTACAGGTGCTTGCATTCGCTCTGTATCGGAGTTCCTAATCTGTGACATAGGCCCCCCCTTTTGAGGATGAAACTTTGTTTTAATCCATATTTACACAGATTGAACGACTCATGTAGTCTGCGCCTACATTGTCTACTCCTTTGATCACCTTCACTGTGAATGAATACTGCTGTAGTTGGATCGCCCAACGCATCAATCTTCCATTTTCTGTCTTGGACTTCCGTAGGTACTGGAGAGGTTGATGGTCAGTTTCCAAAGTGAAGTGTACTGCGTACAAATACGGTTCGTACTTCTTCACTGCCCACACTGCTGCTAGGCATTCTTTTTCGATGGTAGCATAATTCCGCTCAGCTTTGTTCAGCTTCCTGCTGGCGTATGCTACAGGTTGTAGACCTTTCCCGTTGTCTTGCATCAAGACGGCACCTATGGCATAGTCTGATGCGTCTGTTCGTAATACGAACGGTTTGTCGTTGTCAGGCAACAACATCACTGGTTTGCTAGTCAGTACGTCCTTGAGTGATTGAAAAGCTGACTGCATCTCTTGTGTCCAGACGAGCTTATCTGGATGCCCTTTCTTTGTGGCATCTGTCAAAGGTGTGCCGATCCCCGCAAAATTCGGTACGAATTTGCGGTAGTAACCAGCGAGTCCCAGGAATGCACGAAGTTCCTTCTTCGTCTTGGGAGGTTCTGCGTTGGCTAACTTCGTCACCTTGTCTTCTTCTGGCTGGATTGAACCATGCCCCACTCGGTGTCCCAAGTATTCCAGTTGTTCAAACCCTAGGAAACACTTGGACGGTTTGGCTGTCAAACCAGCCTTCTCCAGTTTGGTGAAAACGGCCTCTATCGCTTGTAGGTGCTGTTCCCAATCTTCTGTGGCGATCAAAATATCGTCCATGAAGTTGTCGACGTCGTCCCGGTCAATCTCGGCGACTAACTTCCTCATCATGCGAGTAAAGGTAGCTCCCGCGTTCTTCAGCCCAAAAGGCATGGTGACCCACTGGAATGATCCGAGTGGAGTGTTGAACGTAGTCTTTGGCTTATCTTGCTCACGCATGCGCAATTGCCAATACCCTTTTGAAAGGTCGACCTTAGAAAAGTACCTTGCCTTACTCAGCTTGCTGAAAAGGTAGTCGATGTCAGGTAGCTTCTCTGAGTCGAATTCGGTCACCTGGTTTAGACGACGGAAATCGATGCAGAAACGGATCGAATCGTCCTTCTTCTTTGTCAGGACCACTGGAGCATTGTAGGGTGAAACGCTCGGTTCGATCACTCCCATCTTTAACATCTTCCGTACTTCTTCCTTCACAGTCTCCACTTGAGAGTGTGGCAAAGGATACGGTTTGACGTACACAGGTTTTTGTGTTGTGAGTTTCAACTCACATTCTTGTAATTGCGTCATCCCTGGTAAATCAGTCAGACATTTCTGATGACGCTTAGCCAGCTCAGTCAGTTGAGAGACTTTGGTAGAGTCGAGGTCGGGATTGACCTTGACATCTTTGTATGACTCTGTAGCTTGGAGAGGGAGTAGAGGTATATGGTCCGTGATGTACGGTTCCATATCTGGTCCTGTGTTCTCCATGACGACAGCAACTTCGTCTTTCACTTCTTCTCTCTCCAGGTACGCTTTGAGTAGGTTGGCGTGATATATTTTCACTTTCTTCCCAACATTTACCTTGTAATTGCAGTCACTGGTTTTCTCGTTGATGACGAACGGACCTTTCCACGTCAACTGGAGCTTGTTGTGTTTCTCTGGCAACAACAACAATACTTTGTCTCCTTGATGGAAGGTTCTCAGGCGCGTTTTCTTGTTGTACACGCGCGCGTATCTTTTGGAAGCCTTACTGAGGTTTTCTCTGGCTATTGAGCAAGTTTGCTCGATTCTGTTGGATAGATCCACGATGTACTCAGCCGTGGATCTCACTTCCTCTTCCACGTCGTCGTCTGTCCAGATCTGTCGAAGGATCTGCATGGGTCCTCTGACTTCTCGCCCATACAAAAGCTCGAATGGTGAGAACTGGAGACTCTCTTGCGGCACTTCTCTGTAGGCGAAAAGTAGTGCAGGAATGAACCGATCCCAGAGCTTGGGTTGTTCCTGGCACATTCTCTTCAAAGTATTCTTCAATGTCGAATTGAATTTCTCACAGAGACCGTTGGTTTGAGGGTGATACGGACTAGTGCGCAAGCTTTTCATAGCTAACAGTCTTGTTAGCTGTTGCATGATTTCTCCCGTGAACTGTGTTCCTTGATCGGTGACGATCTCTTTCGGTACTCCGTACCGTGTGAACATCTCTACGAGAGCTTCTGCTACTGTCTCCGCTCTGATGTTTTTCAGAGCGGTTGCCTCAGCATACCTAGTGGCGTAATCCACTAAGGTAAGAATGTACCTGTTACCCTTCTCGGATGCAGGTAAGATGGGTCCGACGATGTCTACCCCTACTTTCTCGAAAGGAGTGCTAGCGAGAGGCATCGCTTGCAACGGCACTTTCCGTGTCGCCCCTTTCGGAGTACTTCGCTGACATGCGTCGCACGACGCGCAGTAGCGGCGAACGTCGCCGCAAATTCCCGGCCAATAGAAATCTCGCCAAATCCTGTCTCGAGTTTTCTTCCCTCCTAAATGGCCGGCCATAGGACTATCATGCCCTAACTTCAGGACTTCGTTCCTGAATCGCTGAGGTACTACTACCTGTTTGAAACTCTTTTGGTCACTCTTGTATGTACGATACAAGATGCCCTTGCTCCATGTGTATAGAGTGTCCTTGTTGCCTTTCTTGTCTGCTATTTCTCTAGCTTTGGCTAACGACGGGTCAGTTTGTTGTTCGCGCTTCAATTCTTCCGGTTTGACATCGATGATCTTCACTCGAGGTTCAGGCTG
This sequence comes from Littorina saxatilis, assembly GCF_037325665.1. Classification (NCBI taxonomy): domain Eukaryota; kingdom Metazoa; phylum Mollusca; class Gastropoda; order Littorinimorpha; family Littorinidae; genus Littorina; species Littorina saxatilis. Next base: position 25,413,044 of record NC_090254.1, read on the forward strand.
CGTAGGTGCCTTATTCTCGGCGGCTTCCTGTGCTCGGGTCTGTACCGGCGCACAGGTCTCGACAACCGGAAATAGCGGTACTTTCTCTTCCTTTCCCTCACCGTTTTTCCGTGTGTTACCTATTAGTACTGAGTGTACAGGATTTACCATCGCGATCACCTCTGTGTCGCCTTGAAAGAATGGTGTCTCCATGTGTACTCTGGCCATAGGCATACTGCTAGTCGCAGTTTCTTGAGCTAGAGTGACGGTTCTGACCTCCCCCGTGTAACTGTCTGACGGTACTAAACGCCGGTCGACAATGATGGTCGACGCTCCTGTGTCGCGTATCGCCTTCGCCTCTTGTCCGTTGACCTTAACCTGACACTGAGGATTGAAATCCAAATGCCGGCAACTCTGGCAAAGAGGGCTAGGTTTCCCTTCGACTGCTACAGATAAGATAACACTTGTAGCTTCTTGACTTGCTCTGTTATTCTTTGTACAGTTCCTCGCGAGATGAGATCCACCGCACAAGAAACAACCGCGGGTCGCTCCTCCATGTGGTGGTGTGGGTCTCCTCGGTGGAAAGTGTTGCTTATCTTTGCTTCTGTTGGCATGGTTACGATCGGAATGGTTACTTTGTACTTGTGGGTGGTCCTCTCTAGGTCCTCGATTGAAACTGGGGCCTCCCTGACTCCTGCGTCCTTCACTCTCTCTGGCTTCTTCAAACAAACTGGCGCTCTTCACAGCATCAGCTGTGGCGACTGGGTCCCTCTCGCGGACAAATCGCGCTTGATCCGCTGGTAACCCCTCCAAGAACTTTTCGAGTAGAACAAGTTCTCGCATATCCGTGGTCCTACCTTCCCGTTTCGATAGTTCCACCCATCGTGTGACGAACAGGTCTAACCGAGTGAGGTATTCCTTGCTTTTCTCGCTCGGTTCCTTCTTTGCTCCTCGGAACTTCCTGCGGTAGGCTTCTGCTGTCAGCTGGAACCTACGCAAAATCGCAGTTTTGACGTAGTCATACTCTTCTGCTTCCTCGTCCGGAAGTTGAGTGTATGCTTCTCGCGCTTTCCCTTTTAGTAGACAACCAAGCCTAGCTGCCCACTCATCTTCCGACCAGCCGGAAATTTTCGCAGCTCTTTCGAACTGGCGAAAATAGGCTTCGACGTCGTCTTTGTCGTCCAAAAATGGCAATTTCATTTTTGGTTTGTCCCGACTACTGTCGGTGCTTCCATTCGACGCTGAATGGTGAGCATTTTCGTTGTAGTCGAGCATACCTAGGTCGGCGCTCAACTGCATCTTCCTGAGGATGAAGTCTTGTTCTGCGGCTTCTTTCCTCCTGCCTTCGATGTAGTCTATCAAGTCCTTACCTGATAAACCCATCAGAAGTCCGTCTTGCTTGAAAATAAGCAATGGTGATTCGAAACCCTCGTCATCCTCGACGTTATGGTTGCTTCGACTGCTATCACCTGACGTCTTCTTCTTTGACTTCGGCATAGTTGCGAATTTTATCAATCTACTAAATACGCAATTACCGAACTCCCGCGCAACTCGCGCTCCGGTTAGTAACTCGTCTTATGCGCTAAGACGTCCGATAAACTTTCGCGCGCGTATCAACGCTGATCGGTCCGCGCGACGTTACTACCGGTATATTTTGTCTGATCACTCAGACGAGGAATACTCTTCTTGTTTGACAATGTATGATTACGGCCTCTCCCAACGGTATGACGTAACCATCATTCAGTCACTGTGCTACTCCTGCACTCATGTATACGATGCCTGTAGTAACTTTCTTCCGTAGTTACTTTGCATACTTTTACACTAATATCTAGCGACAACTTGTAGGTTCATGCACTAGAATTAATTAGCGACTTTGTGTACTTCTACACTAGAATGTTATGCTCTACGTGAACGGTATGTCATGTGTTACTGCATGGACTTATGTTCAAGACTCTTACCTTCGTGTACTGCTACACGAACTTATAATTACTAGGCTGAACGTACATCTACGCTACTGTTAGAAGAAAAATGTATTTCAACCTGGAGTGCCTACTAATTATAAATTAACTCTTGAAAAGTCTGACAGAACATCCGTAGTTATAGAACATATGCGGCTATCCGCTAGATAGATTACCTTGGAAAACTGCGGGGTTTGAGAACGTGATTACAGTGATACGACACAAGTTACAGCAATTACGTATATATGATGATGATGATATGATCGTGAGTTAGGGTGGTCAGTTACAAATCACGACTTCTCGTGACTCTAAATAATTTAGGAACTGGACCAAATCAGGCAAACACTAATTGGTCTAATATCCACCCAACAAAGATGTTCTGAGTTACCCCGCCAACCGCCCACTTTGGTCTCTCAGAACTCCTCACTCACGCACTCGTCAGTCATCCTATTGGACGTAATAGAATCAAACGTAAAGTGGTGTTGCGATATTTAAAAATGAAAGTTAGGTCAAGGTTAAAGTAACCTGGGGGTCTTACAACTAATGAAAGTTTATGTGACCTTGACAGTTACGTGGCCTTGATCTAGTGACCTTTATAAATCCCGGACGAGCCCCCATTTATCGCGTGTCAGGGTCACATGGGATATTTACATCTCACCATGCACTCTCTTAACACATTATTTTTTTCAACAAAAAAAATGGACACCACTTTACCTTTAATTTTACAATAACTTTAATTACAAATAATACGAACAGACAGACATTACTCTGGACTAGATATACACACACAAAATAGTGATACTTAGCTTTAAAGTTCCGTTTGGACAACACAGTCTATTTAAGGTTAGGATCGTTCAGCAATGTCCTGGAATCACTTCCGTCGTGTAGTCGGTCCTCAGGTTACCCAGTGATAGTTAACACGGAACTAGGAACGTGAAATCATTCTAGGTAGAACACCGGAGAACTACAATGATGGAATGATTCAGTGTGCTGTTTACTTGCTGCAAGTCCTCGATTCACTTCGGTCGTGTAGTCGGTTTTCAGGTTACTCAGTGATAGTTTATAACACGAAACTAGGGACATGAAGTCGTTCCAGGTAGAACTAGAACACTGGAGAAATACAGGTATGGAATGATTCCATAGCAGACTCAGAGCGTGGACGATTCACAATGAAGTCCATGGCGTTACCACGAAAAACTTTTCCGTAACTTCCCTGGAACTGTTTCCGAAGCTTTCCTGAACTTTCCTGAAACTGCTACGACGCTGCTATGAAACTTCTCCGAAACTGATACGAAACTTCTCCGAAACTGCTACGAAGCTTCCTCGAAACTTCCCCGAAACGTCTGAAAAAAACCATATACAGATTTGCTAATCCTCTGTTCAACAGAGTAATTCTACGGTCAGGTTACGTATGTCCAGTGCCGTCTGTTCGTTCACAATGTTCGTCCAATATTAATCAATTAAACATTTTTAATTTATGATTTGACAAGCAGCTTATTTCCGAACATTTCTTTATGAATAATAGACAGTCAAAATTCTTTCACGCACGTTCGCATGCATGCCAACCGTCTTCCATTCGTTCTCTCAGACCCATTAGCGTTTCCCTGTCGATCAGGCTGCGAATTATATCTTGATACTCACACAACTACGTATGAAGGTCCGAACAAGATGGCATGTGCATACTGGTTCGTAAAAATACAGTCACGATACATAAAACACAGCAGACAGACGACACAACCTCGCTGCTTTCCAAGGTAAAAACGATCTTGTTGTTGTGACGCAGCTTCTGTCTGCTTTACGTCAAAACAATGGCGTCGAAAGCATGTCGTCATAATAAAGACGTCACAGTAAGTTAGTCTAGGTACAGGTGCTTGCATTCGCTCTGTATCGGAGTTCCTAATCTGTGACACTCTGTCTCTCTCTCTCTCTCTCTCTCTCTCTCTCTTTTACTTGTCTTTTCCGGTACTTACTGCAAGCATCCTTAAAGCACTTGAAATCACTAAGGAAAAATCGGGAGACAGAAAATGTTCATAACCACTTCATGATATTTAGATCTGCTTGGTTTCCCCCAGATAATGAAATCATATATATATTCATGTTTGTCTTATTACTTGTTTGCGCAGAGGAGTTATCCTCCTAAACGACTTGGTCATCATCACCATCATCATCATCATCACCAAGCCTTAAATCTTCATCCTTGTTAAATAAAGTTCAGTTCAGTTCTTCCTCTCTCTCCCTCCCCTCAGTACCCCCTACAAAACCCTACCCACCTAAACAAACAAACGTCTGCGTCCTCCCTCGACAGTGCCCTGTAGTATGCCTGGTTTTGGAGAGAGTGTCATGTCTTGTGACATGGCCTATTAAGCCACACCAACTTCCAACCTGTGACGGATTTTAGATGGATATAAACAAAGGGGAAGACTTTGCTATTAAACTCAAAAGAAATCTGGGGCGGGTTTGGTTTAAACAAAATTGTATTCAGAATTTCTTCGCATGAACAGTTCAAAACATACAGCTAGGACACGTACGCACTCAAGCAAATGCTTATATCACGTGACCAGAACAATGCAAAATTACACACATGTTCATAATGGTGGACATAACAACAATAAACCAGAAGAACAAATTGAAAGAATGGGGATGGGGAACTAAATAGGAACAGAAGAATCTACAGAAGAGAAAAAAGAAAAGGGCGGGTTTGGTGGGAAGTACAGCGCCTTTGACCCTTCCCGTCTCGAGTACTGTCGACCGCTGTAGATGATTAGTGGCAACCGTTAGTCGATAGTCGCGGAGTCTGGACACTACAAATGGGGGGCTGTTATCAAGTCGTTTCAGTACAAGACCAACGAACCTCGGATTGGGATTAATTTGAGAGAGGACCGAGGAGGGAATAATTTGAGGCAGGACTAGGGTGGGGATGGACAAAGATGGAGGTAAATGAGAAGGAGGGAGGTGGAGGGTGAAACCAGGGGTAGCAATCGAACACGGAGATTGAATCAGAGTTAATGTCCTTGGTTTTGTTTAGATTATCTGTGGGGCTTACTGATGTTTGAATATTTTAAAGATGACATTCTTTTTGCAAAACACTCACACTTTAAGACATTTCCTCCATACTGAGAGATTTTTGCAGATGCTGAAGGCAGTCACCCATACCAAAAGCACTGAAATTGGTATTGTTTATTGACACTGTGTTAACGTTCGTTTCTACGGGCTACCATTCAACATTTTTCCTTCGAGAATCACTGAAATCAGTGTCAGTATCTTCATTAGAATCAAGCAGAAATCCTGAACGGATAGACTTCTAAAGTTCCAAAATCAAGAATTAAAACAACAACAGGAAAGTTTAATTTATGGAACGTTTAATTAGAGACAAAACAAACCATTTTGAAATAAAATATTTATTTTAAATTAATTTCTGAAATTATAATTAATTGATCAATAATGTCACGTTCCATAAACTAACCTTTCTTGTTCTTCTATTCATCAGAATCAGTTTATAAAAGGGTTAATCATGGATCTGATGCGGTATCTAGTTTGTTGATGGAGGGCTTGGGTCGACTGGCTGCAGCGATGTGAGTCAACAATAAGTGGATGAACAAGTATGTACAAACACAAAGGGAAGTAAGTACTCTAAAAATAGGTCCAGCAACAGCAATTAGGAGTTTCTCAGAACCCGTCTCCTGGCACCGGAAAGAAGAAAAAGCATTTACATGTACAAACAATTTTTATACGTTTCATTTTTATTTTTGGGGAAAGTTGTTTATTTCAATGCTTCTTGGTAACTCGATCAGGTGCCAGAAGACGGATTATGCATAATTCGCACTAACTGTTGTTGTCTATAATTAGACCAATTGTGTCCCTTTGTTTCGTTTATCTTGTCAATAGTGCTCTGCCTCTCTTTGGTACAGATGAAAAATTAGCTCTTAAACTTATGCATCAGAATCAGAGTTATGACCAGTGACCACCCTGGCGACTTTACAAACTGGTATTTCCAACCAATTCGAAACTATGGATTGACAGTCTCTTTAACAAGTAGGGTCAAACCCGTGCGATTTATTTTTCGTCGTGCATGCTTCAATGCTCATGGACAGTTCGCGTTTAGAGATAGGTGCAACAGAGGAAGAAACGTTGCACAAAATCCAAAATTACCCCGGAAGTCTGAACGATGTCGCAGTTAGCGATGCTTGAGTGTGAATCTATTCCTTTTGAAATATTTTGTGTGCAGGTCTGATAAAGATTGTTGATTAAGTACAGAACCATTAAGGTGATATGGCATACAGCACCACCTAAGCTAAAACAGCGTTTTATGAACGGTAATTTTACAAAGAAGATAAGAGGATTCCGTGGGTGTTGAATTAAATAACGATCACCATTTCCTCCCAACAGCCTCAGACAAAACGAAAGTATGCTCTCCCCACCCCCCCTCCCCCCCCAAAAAAAAAACACCCCGAAAAATCGAAAACAGAGTTTACATAAAAGGCATTGGAGAAATAAATCAGATTAAAAACAAAGTACGTGGAAACCCACGCGTTAATAAATACGAGAGTACGTGGGAGTTGCAGCCCGCGGAGGCTTTAGAAGAAGAAAAACAAGGTGGAAAGTGAGTGATTATGTTCCCTGTTTTCTCGTGTGTAGCTGTCATGCTGTGGGGGGGGGGGTGAAACGGACTTGAAAGATGAATGAGAATAATGAACTGAAAGTCAGTACACCAAAGTCAAACATGTCTTGCACTGAAAACTGATACGGCACGAACACGGTGCAGCGGATCCTTGCATGTTAATCTGTCACTTTCCTTCCTTGCTATACAGATAAACATGGAAGGAGAGTAAAAAGCGTGGGATTGTGTTGGTTTGTAATTGTGTAATATGTGTCTGTGTGTCTGTATGTCCACTACCCTTTTCTCTCTCTCTCTCTCTCTCTCTCTCTCTCTCTCTCTCTCTCTCTCTCTCTCTCTCTCTCTCTCTCTCTCTCTCTCTCTCTCTCTCTCTCTCTCTCTCTCTCTCTCTCTCTCTCTCTCTCTCTCTCTCTCTCTCTCTCTCTCGAGCTCTCGAGCTCTCGAGCTCTCTCTCGAGCTCTCTCTCTCTCTGTCACTGTGTCTCTCTGTTTCTGTCTGTCTGTCTGTCTGTCTGTCTGTCTGTCTGTCTCTCTCTCTCTCTCTCTCTCTCTCTCTCTCTCTCTCGCTCGCTCTCTCTCTTTCTCTATCTCTGTTTGTTTTTTGTGTCTGTGTCCAGGTGTTTCTGTCTGTGTGTGACATGACTGCATAAACAAAATAATTCTTTCGCGGAACCTTATTGCACTTTACTCTGCAATGTTCCACTACAAAGTACGTTGCCATTGTCACGAAAACGATATTATGACAATGGAACTGCGAATTACTTTAATCAGGCGTCAGTGTCACACTCAATTATCGATAGCGACAAAAACCAGCAAATAAACCTAACTGTCAATAGTGTGTCAGGATCAGCGATCTCGGAAAAGTATTACTTTTTGCACTTTTAGGGACCATTGACAAGTGTTTAGCCAAAACACACACACACACACACACACACACACACACACACACACACACACACACACACACACACAAACACACACACATACACACACACACACATGCACAAGCAGACACACACGCACGCACACGCACACACACACTCACACATACATACCTGCATACATACATACATGCATATATACACACACACATATATACACACACTCGCACGCACGCACGCACGCACGCACGCACGCAAGCACACACACACACACACACACACACACACACACACACGCACACACACACGCACAGGTGTTGGTCTTTGCTCAGGATCGGGGTTCTCGGGAGATTTTGATGATACCTTTTTTCCGGACGCATTGATAAAAGTGCATCACTTTTGATCTTGGAAGAACTGGCAGTTTAAGCCTTTCTGCTTGATTGACTTAGCGCTGAACAGCCTCCTATTCCGATCGCAGATGCAATCAATCAAAAAAGAAGAAAGAAAAAACTCTGTGTGATAAAACGATCTTTTTCTACACTTGGATTGACAGATACTTGAATCAAAAAGACAGAGGAGACCAAAATACGCGGAGGGGAAGTTATATCGTTTTCATTCCAAAATACGCGGAGGGGAAGTTATATCGTTTTCATTCCAAAATACGCGGAGGGGAAGTTATATCGTTTTCATTCCAAAATACGCGGAGGGAAAGTTATATCGTTTTCATTCCAAAATACGCTGAGGGGAAGTAATCGTTTTCATTCAGCAATGTCAAACGTGTCAAGGGGGAAATGGTGAGACAAAAAAGAATGATGGAGGATGGCAGGTAGGTGAGATGTACAAGTACTGTAGACGGTAAGCTACATTTCCATTAACACGGTCTGGAATACTTTCAAACACTGGTCGGGGTGTTTTTTTTGCGTGTACGTGATTTCACTGTTTCAATGTCTTCTCTCACATACGCACACACGCACACACAAACACATACAAACACACAAACACCCCTACACACACCACATCCCTACACATACCTCCCCCCCACCCCCGCACACACACACACTCACATACAAACACAAATACACACCGCACACGCACACTCACACACACACACACACAAACACACACACACACACACACACACACACACACACACACACACACACACACACACACTCCCACACATCCACTCACTCCCACACATTTTGAAAAGTAAATAGAAACCATATAATCCGAGATTTACGCAAATGGAAAAAAAAAATTTGAAAAAAGCTTACACGTCACATCGGAAGTGAAAATAACAAGGGTTCGATCTTTCACCGACTAGGTGGTAATTGGATGTCAAAATGGCGGGGCAGATCGAAAATAATTTGTCAGGCTGAAATGTCGGCGACAACCTTGAGCAGGAAAAAAATCGACTGAAAGTGGGCGTGTGCAAGCGTCTGTCATGTGTTGTAACGGCCAGTGTCAATTAAGGTGTTGCTGCCGCGCACGTTGTTGACGTTTCTGTACTGGTCAAGGAAATTAACCAGGAGGGAAAGAAAATAAAACAGATGGAAAGACAGAGTATATGTAACAAACAAAAACACGCAACTGAGCTCTGCGAAAAGTACTTTTTTTTTTAGAAACAAAAAAAGAATTAAAATAAGCTAAAACAAAAAATAATGACTGAAGCTCCAGGCAAACCGTGCGTCAATAGAAAGACGCAAAAATGTGACCCTCCACCACGAAATGAGTCGCATGTCACCTCGCGCGGTTCTGCGCTAGGCTTAATCTAAGTCCGGTGGGTGTCTAGTAACAGTGTGAGGGTCACCTTAGTCACAGGCTTATAACTCAAACAGTTTTTGCTCTTTTCTAAAACGGTTTTCACCACTGGATAAAGCATAAAAAACTCTTTAGGAAAATGTAAAAATATGAAAATCATGCAAAGGTGACATGCGACTCATTTCGTGGTGGAGGGTCACAAATAGGCAATATAATATCGAAACATAGAAATATAAAAAAAGAAAAAAGACAGACAGATAGATTGACAGAAACAGGGAAAGACAGACGGAATGATTGAACAAAGAGAGAAAATACAAAAGGCGAAAAGATTACGGGAGGCCTTGCTCCATAACAAGGTCAGGGTGGCACTTGCCTCGGAAGCGAGAGGTTGCGAGTTCGACCCTGGGTCAGGGCGTTAGCAATTTTCTCCCCCCTTTCCTATCCTAGGTGGTGGGTTCAAGTGCTAGTCTTTCGGATGAGACAAAAAAACCGAGGTCCCTTCGTGTACACTACCTTGGGGTGTGCACGTTAAAGATCCCACGATTGACAAAAGGGTCTTTCCTGGCAAAATTGTATAGGCATAGATAAAAATGTCCACCAAATACCCGTGTGACTTAAAATAAAGGCCGTGAAAGGTGAATGCTCGCCCTAATAAGCTTGAGGTTTGCTGGCCGATGTCACTGCGTGATATATTGTGTAACAAAATTCCATCTCACACGGCAGAAATTAATATGTAAAGCGCTCAGAGAACGTCAAGTGCTATATATATATACATCTCCCCATACAATAACAACAATATTTTCGTACAAAGAAAGAAAGAAAGAAGGACGGAAGGGAGACATTTATCCGTAGAAAAAAGAACGTATATAGGCAAGAAGACAGATTAACAGAAAAAATTAGAGAAAAACAGAGCCTGGACACAATGGGGGTTTAAAAGCAAAATTTAGAAGTGCATTTACGCCAAATGGAAGAAAGATAAGAAAAACAAGAAAGAAAAGTGACCTGTGTCGTGAGCACTGGACGTGTGACTGATGAGTTCTTCTCTGCAATGGTTAACATCCAAAAAGGAAAAAAGAAGGAAACAAAGAAAGAAAGAAAGAAAAAAAGAAAGAAGTAAAAAAAAGAAACAAAGAAAGAAGCAAGGCTGTCAGTCTGTCCTTTTTACTAGTAAAGAAAAACAAGTCGCGTAAGGCGAAAATACAACATTTAGTCAAGTAGCTGTCGAACTCACAGAATGAAACTGAACGCAATGCAATGTTTCAGCAAGACCGTAGCATCGTCAGTCCACCGCTCATGGCGAAGGCAGTGAAATTGACAAGAAGAGCGGGGTAGTAGTTGCGCTGAGAAGGATAGCACGCTTTTCTGTACCTCTCTTCGTTTTAACTTTCTGAGCGTGTTTTGAATCCAAACATATCATATCTATATGTTTTTGGAATCAGGAACCGACAAGGAATAAGATGAAAGTGTTTTTAAATTGATTTCGAAAAAAACAATTTGATAATAATTTTTATATATTTAATTTTCAGACCTTGTTTTTAATCCACATATAACACATGTATATGTTTTTGGAATCAGCAAATGATGGAGAATAAGATAAACGTAAATTTGGATCGTTTTAGAAAAAAATAATTTTTTTTACAATTTTCAGATTTTTAATGACCAAAGTCATTAATTAATTTTTAAGCCACCAAGCTGAAATGCAATACCGAAGTCCGGGCTTCGTCGAAGACTACTTGATCAAAATTT
>NC_090254.1:25428982-25438982 GCF_037325665.1 Littorina saxatilis
ACGCGCGCCCCACGACCCAGACTAAAAGCGCTGACATATTCACGTGGAAAACGTAATTGCTTGAAGTGACAAGCCAGTATATTATTTTTATTTTTCTGAGCTTGTTTTTAATCCAGACATAACATATCTATATGGTTTTGGAATTAGGAAACTATAAAGAATAAGATGATATACTTTTCGACCGATTGCTAAGATTTTAATTTTGATTAGAATTATGAGATTTGTAATGACTCAACTCATCAATTACTGAAATGCAATCCCATAGTCCGAGCTTCCTCGAAGTTTGCTTGACCAAAATGTTAATCGATTTTTTCATAAAAACGAGGGCGTGACAGTGCCGTCTCAAATTTCACTTAAAGCCGGATATGACATCATCAAAGACATTCTTTCGAAAAAAATGGGGGGAAAAACATCTAAGGATATCATACGCAGGAACTCTCGTGTAAAGTTTCTTGAAGATCGGTCTAGTAGTTTTCTCTGAATCGCTCTACACACACACACACACACACACACGCCCGCACGCACGCACGCACGCACGCACGCACGCACGCATGCACGCACACACGCACGCACGCACGAACACACGCACGCACGAACACACGCACGCACGCACGCACACACACACACACACACACACACACACACACACCCACACACACACATACACACACACGTTAAAACAAATAGTAAAAACTAAATGTAACAAGTCGCGTAAGGTGAAATTACTACATTTAGTCAAGCTGTCGAACTCACGGGATGAAACTGAACGCACTGTATTTTTTCACCAAGACAGTACAGCTTCGTCAATCCCCGCGTGAAGGAAATCGCTCACCTCCCACGTGCAAAACGTAGTGATATTGACACGCCAGATTAGCGCGGTAGCGTATTGTGCTAAGCAGGAAAGCGCGCTTTTCTGTATTGTTAACTTTCTGAGCTTGTTTTGAATACAACCTATTATATGTACCGTAAAATCCCTAGCAAACGCCCAGTATCTAGCAAACGCCCACCCCCCACTTTGGGCCAAAAGTTGTGCAGAGGGGTCACTACCTAGCAAACGCCCACCCCGGTTTTTTGGGTGTTTTTTTCGGGAGAGAAACGGGCACATTCCACCTCGCGTCCTACCCCAGTTGAGAGTACCAGACAATGTGCGTTTGCATGCATCCACAAATGTATGGATGACGAGGAACACCACCCTGACCTGGATTCAGCGTGTTCTTAGGCCAGCAGACGAGCGTCGCCTCCTACTTCTGGACTGCTACAGAGCTCACAAGACCCAGGAAGTCAGAGAAGCGGCTGCCGCACAGCAAGTTGACTTGGTCTTTGTGCCTGCAGGCAGCACAGCTTTAGTCCAGCCAGTCGATGTCGGTTTTGCCAAACCTTATAAAGATGGCATCAGAGACTGCTTGGTTGAGTGGACTGAGAGAAGCAAGACCACCGACAGCTGCTGGCAACCTCAAGCAGCCTAGAAGTCAAGACGTCATCAACTGGGTCAGCAGGGCGTGGGAGAACATACGACCTGAAACGATCGTTACGTCCTTTCTCAGGTGCGCAATTTCAAACGCCATGGACGGTTCCCAAGATGATGAAATTGAGTTGAGTGGTTTCCAGATGAAATCGGCGCTATCCTGCCCGCAATCACGGCAATGGAGATGCTCCAGAAGGAGCTGAGAGTGGAGACGACAGTGAAGACGATGATGTTGACTTCGAAGGACTAGAATGAGCCCAGGATCATCAACCCTACCAGATCTCCAAACAAGAGAAGAAACTGTGTTTGTGCTGACGTTATTCTGAGAATTTAAAGAATCAAGGTCACTTGTGTTCTTCTTTTTTTCTATCCCAGATCGTTGATCTAAATTTGTGTAAACAAACGGTGTGTTTATTTTTCATTAAAATTGCACAAATCACATGGTTGTATCACCTTTTTTTTATCACCTTTTTTTTCTCGTGAAAATGTGATGACACTTTATCTTGCAAAGGGGTGTACGTGGGGTGTGACACCTGCTTAAACCAGTGCTTTTTACAGACAGCTATCTTTCCTGTCTTTACACGAGATCAGCGTGTTATTATCATTTTCTAAACTTTAACTGGCATTTTTGTCAGTGACCTATTTTTACGTTTTGAACGTAAAACATCTTTTGGAGTGAAGTCTCGAGGGAGGTGGCGAGATAGTATATAAACAGGCGTCTGAAACTTATACATTTATTGATTCTATCTATTTGTATGACTGCGAGAATGGATCGTGGTGTGGTTAGTTAGTTAGCAGTAACTAACCGTTCATAATCACCTTTTGTGATCTATTGAAACGTGACAGCCATAATGCGAGAAAAGTGGCTGAAACAAATGGTTGGTTTGGCCAGTAAAGTTAGCTCTCTGGCTAGTAAATTTTCAGATTCACTAGCCAAAGGCGAGTGCACCATTTGATGGACTTTCAAGGCTGGAATTAGAATGCCACCCACAAAAAATACAAACTCCGTCCGTCCTTGCATCCCTCCGTTCGACCGTTCCTGTGCGGGTCCATCTGTCTGACTGGGTTCGCTTTTCTTCATGACCCGATCTCACAATCGTCACCAATCAATCTCCCCATATACGTCCCCGAAATAGGCCTTGGAACCTGTACCACGATTTTTCACTTATTCCATTCCTACCTTCTTTTGCCCTGCAACCCATCCCATTTTTCAATCCATCATGGGGGTGGGGGAATTTGTGGCGGGGGTGGGAGGGGGACATGTGGATGGGGGAAAGGGGATAGCGGTGTGCAGAAGGAGGAAGTAATCGATTGCTACGCGGTTTTTAAAGCTTAAATTTAAGAGTTCTTGTTGTCGAATGATTAATTAAAGATTATTCGTAGTTTTTCATCGTTGGACTCTGAACTTAATCGAAATTTTCTTTCCCAGTCTCTGTGTGCGCGCGTGTGTGTATTTATGTGCGGGGGTGGCTGGGAGTTTTTTGGGTGTGGGGTGTGGTGGGGACGTGATTGCATGCGTGTAAGCGTGGGTGCGTGAGTGGGTGCGTATGTTTGTGTGCGTTTATCTGCCCAGATGCTTCCAAGTGTCTATGTGACAATCAAGTTTAAGCAAATCATCGACAGCCGCATTTATTTTGTCAGGTTAAAATAATAAACACATTCCTGTCAGAATTGTCACATTCTCGCATTTATAAAAATCAGACCGGCATGTCCTTCACAAAAACACGACCAGAAAAACAACCGCTTTGTACTTTATCAATGCTGCAAAATGATGTACAGATATATATGTTTCAGTTTCTCACTGTCTGATCCTCCCCGCCGAACAAACACTTCAGAGATAGCCATTCTTTTGTTGTTGTAAATGTTTAATGGGTTCTATCAATAACAATTAACATCTACGTATCTAAGCGGAGCTTTTCCGTTCGCAAAATGCCAACTATTAGAAATGATTGGCAATTATAAGTTAAAGACAGACACACGCATGCACAACACGTTTCTGGTTCTGAACCTCACTTTTAAGACAACTGAAATGTGTCTTTTCTGTGGTTTTCGCGGTTAACGTCAATTAGTTTCCCAAATTCAGCATAGATCTGGCAGCATAGACAACCTCCACCCACTCCGTAAGTCACAAATGTCTGAGTTTCTTTTAATTAATCTGTTCCAGGCAAAGTGCAATTTTCCTCTCATGTCAGGTCGGTTTCTCCGCAATGGTAGCGCGATACAGTAGAATGGTGGGTTGAAATCTGTAGGACACCAACGTGGCAGACGGTTTACTGACTTATTTCGTTAACCTACATGTTCGACGTTAGGTCTGACTCTTTTCTAGATACCACCACTTCAAGGCACGTCACTCTGTCACGGACTGGCAGTCAATTACCTGCCCTTTACACAGATGCTATCTAAGACGCCACACTGAAATTCATTTTCTCAAGAAAAACGACCTAAGCAAATTCAAGAGACATTTGCTATACTGTACTTCAGACGCACTTGCAATGATTAACTCGTACTGCGAAGTAACTATGCTCATTAAAGTGATGTGGATCATAGAACGGCCTTCTTGGGGGGAGGGGGGGTGAAACTTCCCCAGTCCCGAATAAGTTATTTCTTGTCATATGTCATTCAGTGCTGATGGATACGCATACGTCTAACCGATAAAACCTGCTTCGGGATCTCAAATCTGTTATGCAGCTAATGCCAGCACCTTTTACCCCGTGTCCCAAGACCAGACAGTTCAACATGTGCGCAGTCTGGTTATGATAGTGAGAAGCATAACGTGATCCTTGCAATCTTCGGTGTGAACCAAACTTAGACAAGACCCTGAGAAGACTTTATTCTGTTTCTCAAAGTCTGGACTGACGGTGTAACTGATGAACGACAGCAAGAATAACTCAGCCATGTCTAGTTTTGTCAATTTTATCTGGATCCCTGACCCCAGCCCTCATCCTGCAAGGAACTGACCAGACACACAAACGGTATTCATTAGAAGCAGAGCGATCGGGTGAAACCAGAATCATGCAATTCTCGGTCTCCGCCATTTGACATCCTCTCTTTGGATACTCCGCTCTTCCCATTTCCTCCTGTGCAAGGGGACAGCTCAGAAAATGCATGTTAGCTTTCCTTAAAGAGCCCTTGCTGCTACCATTTTTTTATGAAAGAGAGTTATTCCTGTAATCATCATATCAACCGCTACGGATCTCTTCTTCTTCTTCTGCGTTCGTGGGCTGAAACTCCCACGTACGCTCGTGTTTTTTGCACGAGTGGAATTTTACGTGTATGACCGTTTTTTACCCCACCATTTAGGCAGCCATACGCCGTTTTCGGAGGAAGCATGCTGGGTATTTTTGTGTTTCTATAACCCACCGAACTCTGACATAGATTACAGGATCTTTTTCGTTGCGCACTTGGTCTTGTGCTTGCGTGTACACACGGGGGTGTTCGGACACCGAGGAGAGTCTGCACACAAAGTTGACTCTGAAAAATAAATCTCTCGCCGAACGTGGGGACGAACTCACGCTGACAGCGGCCAACTGGATACAAATCCAGCGCGTTACCGACTGCGCTACATCCCCGCCCTCGGATCTCTTCTTTATTTTACACGATAAGAGCCCCCGCCCACACATACACACACACACACACACACACACACACTTAAAGACGTACCAAAAGTCAACAGTCTTGCCTCTTTCTGTCTACAATGGGTATTGGGGTGTCAAGGATGTCAATCTGCAAACCTTATTCCCACTTTCCACAATGAGCGGCCGTTCTGTTGATTTTACGTATGTGTCTAGGTGTAAGAATCCTCTTATTTTATGGAGAGAAAAAACATTATTGTGTACGCTGGAAGAACTGTATCATTTACCGTACAATCTTTCCTGGTTAATCGATTTCACTCACCATTAATCAATCAATATGAAGCTTATATAGCGCGTATTCCGTGGGTACAGTTCTAAGCGCTTGTTGAAGAGTTGTCAACACAGGACTAGCAAAGAAACTAACATCTACAGACGGACACGAACCCTATCACACACTAGCAAACCCTGATAAACATACAACAAACAACTGTTTAACAACAATGTACACATCAATAGCTAGGTCCAAACAAAATAATATTAAACACAAAGAAAACACCTCTCACAGAGCACAGCACAAGAATGTCTTTTGGGGCACAACACATCACGTCGAACATGAAAGTCGCAGCCAGCTACGGGAAGAACTGAGTCTTCAACCTACTCTTGAACGCGTCAAGAGAGGGGCTCTGGCGAAGCTCAAGCGGCAGGGAGTTCCAGACGGAGGGGCCCGCGGAGGGAAATGCACGCTGACCAGCAGATGCGAGTTTCGAGCGAGGGATGTGAAGGCGGAGTGGGTCAGCAGCAGAACGAAGAGGACGGTCGGAGGGCTGGGTGTACAGGTCCAGGGAGGATTGAAGGTACTCGGGAGCAGAGTCGTTGAGACACTTGTAGACCAGAGTGGACAGTTTGTATGAGATTCGGGTGTTGACAGGGAGCCAGTGCAAGGAGCGAAGTAGGGGGGTGATGTGGTCTCGCTTCGTCTTCCTCAACGTCAGCCTGGCAGCAGCGTTCTGAACTCGTTGTAGGCCATGAATGGATAAGGCGGGGAGGCCAGCCAGAAGGGAGTTGCAGTAGTCCAGACGACCGAAGATGAGGGAGACAACCAGCTTGACACAGGCGTCGTGGGTGAGGTAGCGACGGATGGAGGCGATGCGTCGTAGGTGGAAAAAGCAGGTCTTGATGACGAAGGAGATGTGTGTCTGCATGGAGAGAGTGGAGTCCAGAAAGACGCCAAGGCTCTTGACAGCAGGGGAGAATGGAACAGTCGCGTCATCCAGCTGCAGGTCGGTCACAGTGAGGGAAGCAATCTTCTGTCGTGTTCCAACGAGAAGGGCCTCCGTCTTCTCACTGTTCAGCTTCAGCTTGTTCTCAGTCATCCAGTTCTTGATGTCAGTGAAACAACTGGAGATGGATCCCAGGAGATGGTCAACGTCCTCCGGCTTGGCGCTGTTCTGGAGCTGCGTGTCATCGGCAAAGGAGTTGTAGTTCAAGCCGTGGCGTTCGATGACCAGGGAGAGGGGTTGGGTGTACAGGGTGAAAAGGACAGGGCCGAGGACAGACCCTTGTGGGACGCCGAAGCGGACAGGGACAGGCTGAAAAGAGAACGAATCACCATGTCCGATCTCCTGCCAGGTTTACAACCATAGGCCATTTAAAAAGAACAGGGATGGTCAAATCTCAAAACTGTAACTCGCCAGCCGGGCGAGTAACTTCAAGAAAGTCACTCGCCCCCCACCCCCACCCCCACCCCCCCCCTCCCCTCCCCCAGACATTTCGCTGGTCAGGTACATATCACAGTTGCTGCATCTGCAGTGTTTATGGCTTTGAAACTCCATAATTATTACAACCAAAACTGTTGCATTGGACCGGAATGTTCACTGGCAAGCCGGTGTAGCAGCATATTTTGAAGCAGCCCAGTTTGACCGGGAGGTCATTCTGGGCTAGTCAGTTTTGACACCCCCCCCCCCCCCCCCCCCCTTAGTCAATTTTGACCCCCCCCCCCTCCTGCAAACTTCAAGAATGAGTACATTAAGACATTTAGAAACAATTATTATGCATATATGTACACAACTACGTATATCTAAGGTTTGAGGGGGGGGGGGTCAATATCAGCAAGCCCAGAATGACCCCCGGTCAAAACTGACTAGGCCAGTCAGTTTTGACCACCCCCCCCCCCCTTCAAACTTCAAGAATAAGTACTTTAACTTTCTAAACCGAAATAAATGTAAATGTGGACAATATTTGTTAGAAAAAAAATATTACAAGGGGGAAAAAAATTTAAAAAAATTAAAAGTTTCCACACTTCCCTTCCAACTTCAAGAATAAGTACACAAGGACCTCTCAAAACAAAACATACGCATGTATGTATGCATCTATGCATCTCCCCAGGTTAGGGGGGTCAAAATCAGCTAGCCCAGAATGACCCCCCTTCAAAACTGACTAGGCCAGTCAGTTTTGACCTCCCCTTCAAACTTCAAGAATAAGTACTTTAGGACCTTTTAAAACGAAATATATGTATATGTGCACACTATTTGTTGGATAAATGATTTTTTTTAAATCGGAACAAAATCGGAACAAAATTACTTTAACAAAAATTAAAAAAAATTAAAAAAGTTTCGACGCTTCCATTGAAACTTCAAGAATAAGTACACAAGGTCCTTTTAAAACGAAATGTACGCATATATGTATGCATCTATGCATCCCCATAAGAGTAGGGGGGGGGGAGGGGGGGCAGTCATTCTGGGCTAGCCCAGAATGACCTCCCGTCAAAATCAGCCAGTTTTGACCTCCACTTCAAACTTCAACAATAAGTACTTTAGGACCTTTTAAAACGAAATATATGTATATGTGCACACTATTTGTTGGATAAATGATTCTTTTTTTAAATCGAAAAAAAAATCGAAAAAAAAATTACTTTAAAAAAAAAATAATAAAAAAAAAGTTTCGACGCTTCCCTTCAAACTTCTAGAATAAGTACACTAGGTCCTTTTAAAACCAAATGTACGCATAATTATATGTATTCATCTATATAGGCATCCCCATAAGTTTAGGGGGGGGGGCAGTCATTCTGGGCAATGACCTCCCGTCAAAATCAGCTAGCCCAGAATGACCCCCCGGTCAAAACTGACTAGGCCAGTCAGTTTTGACCTCCCCTTCAAACTTCAAGAATAAGTACTTTAGGACCTTTTAAAACGAAATATATGTATATGTGCGCGCCCACTACTTGTTGGATAAATGATTTTTTTTTAATCTTAAAAAAGATCGAAAATAAACTTACTTTAAAAAAAAAATTAAAAAGTTTCGACGCTTCCCTTCAATTTTCAAACTTCAAGAATAAGTACACTAGGTCCTTTTAAAACGAAATGTACCCATATATGTATGCATCTATGCATCCTCACAATTTTTTTTGTAGGGGGCAGTCATTCTGGGCTAGCTCAGAATGACCTCCCGTCAAAATCAGCTAGCCCAGAATGACTGCCCCCCCCCAAAAAAACTTATGGGGATGCATGCATACAATTATGCGTACATTTGACCGGGGGGTCATTCTGGGCTAGCTGATTTTGACGGGAGGTCATTCTGGGCTAGCCCAGAATGACTGCCCCCCCCCCCCCCAAACTTGTGGGGATGCATAGATGCATACACATATGCGTACATTTCGTTTTAAAAGGTCCTAGTGTACTTATTCTTAAAGTTTGAAGAGAAGCGTCGAAACTTTTTTTTTAATATTTATTTACAGTAATTTTGTTTTGGATTTTTTTTCAATTTTGTTAAAAATCCTTTTTCCAACAAATAGTGTGCACATAATTGTATACATATATTTCGTTTTAAAACGTCCTAAAGTACTTATTCTTGAAGTTTGAAGGGGAGGTCAAAAGACTGGGGGTCATTCTGGGCTAGCTGATTTTGATAGATGCATTTATTCATTTGTACATTTCGTTTTAAAAGGTCCTAACGTACTTATTCTTGAAGTTTGACTGGGGGGGGGTCAAAATTGGCTAGCCCAGAATGACCTCCCAGTCAAAATTAGCTAGCCCAGAATGACCTCCCGGTCAAAACTGACTATGTGTCAAAATGGCTTGTTACTGGCGAGTTGCCAGGCGGCTTCTACTAGCCCGGTGGATGTTTTACTCGCCCCTGGCGATCCGGCGGACGATTTGGCCATCCCTGAACAATCAACCACCTACATACTCTCTGTGCAGAGTTGACATTTTCCGGAAAATTAAGTTCTTAACTAACACTATTGGCTTTTAGTACCCAATATTGACGGGCTGTGTGATGATATCTTCTGCTATGGTCTGTTGAGACAGTGATATCAAAATCGAGACCGGAGGTCGAGATTTTGATATCACTGTCGAAACAGACCAATGGCAGAAGATATCCTCACACAGTCAGTCAATGTTAGATATATTGCTAATTCTCTGGACATTTTGTATTTTCTGTAAAGAAATTACAAAAGTATTTGTCTCAGTTTTGGCTGTTCCATATTCCTCCCTCTGATTATTATTTCTTTGTGTTCACTCTTTTCTTGTACTTTTCAGTATTTTAAAATGTCCATTTTTTCAAAAAGTCTTTAGTCACTTGCTCAACTAAATTCTGGGATAATTACATTTTCATATATATTTGTTTGTTTTTAAATTTAGGTGTTTTTGTTTTTGAAGTGGGGAAGTAATAAAGAGGTCGTCGATATCAAAACTGATATCGACTGAAATGTCGTCGATATCACTGTTGCACTGAGCTCAGTTTTGCCCAATTGACCAATGGAAATCCACGTAACATATGAAATAGCAATATTGGTATTTATTCATCAAAACGGGGTCCTGATGTGGCCTATATGGTCCGCTGGACCCAAAAAGCAACAAGAATCAAATGAAATCAAATCAAATCAATTCATCCAAACAAAATCCCTTCTGCACAGAAAACCGTCAGGATGTCGATATTGGGCAAATGTCCAAGTGGGTGGATGTTC
>NC_090254.1:25441482-25456482 GCF_037325665.1 Littorina saxatilis
TGCTCTCGTATCACCCTTTCTGCTATCATGTAACCCTTTCTGCTCTCATATCACCCTTTCTGCTCTCATATCATCCTTTCTGCTCTCATATCACCCTCTCTGCTCTCATATCACCCTTTTTGATCTCATATCACCCTTTCTGCTATCATGTAACCCTTTTCTGCTTTCATATCACCCTTTCTGCTCTCATATCACCCTTTCTATATCACCCTTTCTGCTCTCATATCACCCTTTCTGCTCTCATATCACCCTTTGTGCTCTCATATCACCCTTTCTGATCTCATATCACCCTTTCTGATCTCATATCACCCTTTCTATATCACCCTTTCTGCTCTCATATCACCCTTACTGCTCTCATATCACCCTTTCTGCTCTCATATCACCCTTTCTGCTCTCGTATCACCCTTTCTGCTATCATGTAACCCTTTTTGCTCTCGTATCACCCTTTCTGCTATCATGTAACCCTTTCTGCTCTCATATCACCCTTTCTGCTCTCATATCATCCTTTCTGCTCTCATATCACCCTCTCTGCTCTCATATCACCCTTTTTGCTCTCATATCACCCTTTCTGCTATCATGTAACCCTTTTCTGCTTTCATATCACCCTTTCTGCTCTCATATCACCCTTTCTATATCACCCTTTCTGCTCTCATATCACCCTTTCTGCTCTCATATCACCCTTTCTGATCTCATATCACCCTTTCTGCTCTCATATCACCCTTTCTATATCACCCTTTCTGCTCTCATATCACTCTTTCTGCTCTCATATCACACTTTCTGATCTCATATCACCCTTTCTGCTCTCGTATCACCCTTTCTGCTATCATGTAACCCTTTTTGCTCTCGTATCACCTTTTCTGCTATCATGTAACCCTTTCTGTTCTCATATCACCCTTTCTGCTCTCATATCATCCTTTCTGCTCTCATATCACCCTCTCTGCTCTCATATCACCCTTTTTGCTCTCATATCACCCTTTCTGCTATCATGTAACCCTTTCTGCTCTCATATCACCCTTTCTGCTCTCATATCACCCTTTCTATATCACCCTTTCTGCTCTCATATCACCCTTTCTGCTCTCATATCACCCTTTCTGATCTCATATCACCCTTTCTGCTCTCATATTACCCTTTCTATATCACCCTTTCTGCTCTCATATCACCCTTTCTGCTCTCATATCACCCTTTCTGCTCTCGTATCACCCTTTCTGCTCTCGTATCACCCTTTCTGCTCTCATATCACCCTTTCTGCTCTCATATCACCCTTTCTGCTCTCATATCACCCTTTCTGCTCTCATATCACCCTTTCTGCTCTCATATCACCCTTTCTATATCACCCTTTCTGCTCTCATATCACCCTTTCTGCTCTCATATCACCCTTTCTGATCTCATATCACCCTTTCTGCTCTCATATCACCCTTTCTATATCACCCTTTCTGCTCTCATATCACCCTTTCTGCTCTCATATCACACTTTCTGATCTCATATCACCCTTTCTGATCTCATATCACCCTTTCTATATCACCCTGTCTGCTCTCATATCACCCTTTCTATATCACCCTGTCTGCTCTCATATCACCCTTTCTGCTCTCATATCACCCTTTCTGCTCTCATATCACCCTTTCTGCTCTCGTATCACCCTTTCTGCTCTCGTATCACCCTTTCTGCTCTCATATCACCCTTTCTGCTCTCATATCACCCTTTTTGCTCTCATATCACCCTTTCTGCTCTCATATCACCATTTCTGCTCTCATATCACCCTTTCTGCTCTCATATCACCCTTTCTGCTCTCATATCACCCTTTCTATATCACCCTTTCTGCTCTCATATCACCCTTTCTGCTCTCATATCACCCTTTCTGCTCTCATATCACCCTTTCTGATCTCATATCACCCTTTCTGATCTCATATCACCCTTTCTATATCACCCTTTCTGCTCTCATATCACCCTTACTGCTCTCATATCACCCTTTCTGCTCTCATATCACCCTTTCTGCTCTCGTATCACCCTTTCTGCTATCATGTAACCCTTTTTGCTCTCGTATCACCCTTTCTGCTATCATGTAACCCTTTCTGCTCTCATATCACCCTTTCTGCTCTCATATCATCCTTTCTGCTCTCATATCATCCTTTCTGCTCTCATATCACCCTTTTTGCTCTCATATCACCCTTTCTGCTATCATGTAACCCTTTCTGCTCTCATATCACCCTTTCTGCTCTCATATCACCCTTTCTATATCACCCTTTCTGCTCTCATATCACCCTTTCTGCTCTCATATCACCCTTTCTGATCTCATATCACCCTTTCTGCTCTCATATCACCCTTTCTATATCACCCTTTCTGCTCTCATATCACTCTTTCTGCTCTCATATCACACTTTCTGATCTCATATCACCCTTTCTGCTCTCGTATCACCCTTTCTGCTATCATGTAACCCTTTTTGCTCTCGTATCACCTTTTCTGCTATCATGTAACCCTTTCTGTTCTCATATCACCCTTTCTGCTCTCATATCACCCTTTCTGCTCTCATATCATCCTTTCTGCTCTCATATCACCCTTTTTGCTCTCATATCACCCTTTCTGCTATCATGTAACCCTTTCTGCTCTCATATCACCCTTTCTGCTTTCATATCACCCTTTCTATATCACCCTTTCTGCTCTCATATCACCCTTTCTGCTCTCATATCACCCTTTCTGATCTCATATCACCCTTTCTGCTCTCATATTACCCTTTCTATATCACCCTTTCTGCTCTCATATCACCCTTTCTGCTCTCATATCACCCTTTCTGCTCTCGTATCACCCTTTCTGCTCTCGTATCACCCTTTCTGCTCTCATATCACCCTTTCTGCTCTCATATCACCCTTTCTGCTCTCATATCACCCTTTCTGCTCTCATATCACCCTTTCTGCTCTCATATCACCCTTTCTATATCACCCTTTCTGCTCTCATATCACCCTTTCTGCTCTCATATCACCCTTTCTGATCTCATATCACCCTTTCTGCTCTCATATCACCCTTTCTATATCACCCTTTCTGCTCTCATATCACCCTTTCTGCTCTCATATCACACTTTCTGATCTCATATCACCCTTTCTGATCTCATATCACCCTTTCTATATCACCCTGTCTGCTCTCATATCACCCTTTCTATATCACCCTGTCTGCTCTCATATCACCCTTTCTGCTCTCATATCACCCTTTCTGCTCTCATATCACCCTTTCTGCTCTCGTATCACCCTTTCTGCTCTCGTATCACCCTTTCTGCTCTCATATCACCCTTTCTGCTCTCATATCACCCTCTCTGCTCTCATATCACCCGTTCTGCTCTCATATCACCCTTTCTGCTCTCATATCACCCTTTCTGCTCTCGTATCACCCTTTCTGCTCTCATATCACCCTTTCTGCTCTCATATCACCCTTTCTGCTCTCGTATCACCTTTTCTGCTCTCATACCACCCTTTCTGCTCTCATATCACCTTTCTGCTCTCATATCACCCTTTCTGCTCTGCTTTCTGAGTGTACTTCCCTCGCTGAGGGGCATCGGGAATCAAGTGTGACATGAGATTGTGTTGTCGATGGTGGGCGACTTTCACATCACCCCTTCGCCTGATCTTCCAGATCGAACTCGATCCGCTTCTTCCCTTCAAGGCAAATCTCTACGAAAACCCTTCTCCGTCCGCCCCCTACCTATTCCTTCTGCGCCACATCCATACTCTATTCATCCCCACTCCGTTGCTTATTTCCTTACCATCTTGTTTTCTTAGTTTTTCTTGAGTGTGCTGCGTCCCGCGCCCCTTCGTTCACGTTGAATTGAACTGGCTGGCAGAAGAGGGGGTGAGAAGGTGGCTGAAAACCAGAGAGAGGATAGGACAGAACATAAAGAAAAGAGAGAGAGAGAGAGAGAACATAAAGAAAAGAGAGAGAGAGAACATAAAGAAAAGAGAGAGAGAACATAAAGAAAAGAGAGAGAGAGAACATAAAGAAAAGAAAGAGAGAGAACATAAAGAAAAGAGAGAGAGAGAACATAAATAAAAGAGAGAGAGAGAACATAAAGAAAAGAGAGAGAGAGAGAGAGAACATAAAGAAAAGAGAGAGAGAGAACATAAAGAAAAGAGAGAGAGAGAACATAAAGAAAAGAGAGAGAGAGAACATAAAGAAAAGAGAGAGAGAGAGAACATAAAGAAAATAGAGAGAGAGAACATAAAGAAAAGAGAGAGAGAGAACATAAAGAAAAGAGAGAGAGAGAACATAAAGAAAAGAGAGAGAGAGAACATAAAGAAAAGAGAGAGAGAGAGAACATAAAGAAAAGAGAGAGAGAGAACATAAAGAAAAGAGAGAGAGAAAGAGAGAGAACATAAAGAAAAGAGAGAGAGAGAGAGAGAACATAAAGAAAAGAGAGAGAGAGAGAGAGAACATAAAGAAAAGAGAGAGAGAGAAAGAGAGAGAACATAAAGAAAAGAGAGAGAGAGAAAGAGAGAGAACATAAAGAAAAGAGAGAGAGAGAGAGAACATAAAGAAAAGAGAGAGAGAGAGAACATAAAGAAAAGAGAGAGAGAGAACATAAAGAAAAGAGAGAGAGAGAGCATAAAGAAAAGAGAGAGAGAACATAAAGAAAAGAGAGAGAGAGAGCATAAAGAAAAGAGAGAGAGAACATAAAGAAAAGCGAGAGAGAGAACATAAAGAAAAGAGAGAGAGAGAACATAAAGAAAAGAGAGAGAGAGAGAACATAAAGAAAAGAGAGAGAGAGAGAACATAAAGAAAAGAGAGAGAGAGAGAGAGAGAGAACATAAAGAAAAGAGAGAGAGAGAGAACATAAAGAAAAGAGAGAGAGAGAGAACATCAAGAAAAGAGAGAGAGAGAGAGAGAACATAAAGAAAAGAGAGAGAGAGCATAAAGAAAAGAGAGAGAGAGAGAACATAAAGAAAAGAGAGAGAGAGAACATAAAGAAAAGAGAGAGAGAGAGAACATAAAGAAAAGAGAGAGAGAGAGAACATAAAGAAAAGAGAGAGAGAGAGAACATAAAGAAAAGAGAGAGAACATAAAGAAAAGAGAGAGAGAGAACATAAAGAAAAGAGAGAGAGAGCATAAAGAAAAAAGAGAGAGAGAGAGCATAAAGAAAAGAGAGAGAGAGAGAACATAAAGAAAAGAGAGTGAGAGAGAACATAAAGAAAAGAGAGAGAGAGAGAACATAAAGAAAAGAGAGAGAGAGAACATTCCGAAAGAGAATAGATTTAAACGTGTTATTTTTGATTATAATAAATTAAACGTCGATGCACTAACGATTGAATTACAGAACGTTAATTGGATAGAGATCGCGAGTCAAGACTGTATTGACAAGGCAGCACAGACGTTTTCAGAAAATTTATTATTATCAGCAAAGAAATGTATGCCTGTTAAAACGGTAACTGTGCGAGAAAACGATGCCCCCTGGTTAACATCAGACATACTGAAATTACGGAATAAGAAAAGAGTTGTTCATACAATAGCAGCTCGTTTGGATACACCCGATGCTTGGGAAACCTTTCGCAATATCCGCAACGACTACACAGATGCTATACGAACCCGGAAATTAGAATATTTAAAAGAAATTGACGGTCGAGTATCAGAAATGAATAATTTCGGGACAAAAAATTGGTGGAAATTAGTTAAATCGTTCTTGGCGAAAAGAGGTTCAAACGCTGACGCAATTCCACCCTTAATATTTGATGGTGTAACACATTATGGAAATGAAGAAAAAGCAACACTCTTCAACAATTTCTTTGTTGAACAGTCAAAATTACCAGATGATGATGACAACGCTCCTGACGTTGACAGATTAGATAGTGTCTTGGACGATGTGATCCTACGTACTCAGGAAGTAGAAACAATTTTAATAAACCTTGATAAAACAAAAGCCGCTGGTCCCGACCAGGTGCACAACAGAATTTTGATATCTAGTGCCAGGCACATCTCAGAAGCTTTAACCCTCTTGTATAACAGATCTCTCCAGGAAGGCAGGTTTCCAATGGAATGGAAAAAAGCCCATGTATCACCGATTTTTAAAAAAGGAGATAAAACTGATTGTTCAAATTATCGACCCATTTCTCTCCTAAGCTGTATCGGAAAGGTGTTTGAAAAATGTGTCCAGTCACGAGTATTTGAATACTTAACTCTCAACAGCATTCTTACGCCTTACCAGTCTGGATTCATACCAAAAGATTCCACCACCTACCAGTTAATTTCTTTGTATAATGACTTGTGTAAATCTCTGGACAATAATATTCCTACCCAAGCCGTATTCTTTGACATATCTAAAGCGTTTGATAAAGTATGGCACAAGGGCCTCATTAGGAAACTGGAAGCAATCGGAATACGTGGACGGCTCTTAATCTGGTTCCAAGATTACCTCTTTGGGCGTAAACAGGCAGTTGTTTTAAAAGGAAATAAGTCAACATATTTACCCGTCTCAGCAGGAGTCCCACAAGGATCAGTATTAGGCCCTACGTTGTTCCTCGTTTATATTAACGATATAGTGAAAAATATTGAATCTGTTATTAAATTATTCGCTGATGACACAAGTATGTATTTATCCGTTGAAAATCATGTTCTCAGAGCCGAGATTCTAAATTCAGACCTGAGTAAAATTTTTAAATGGGCAAAAAAGTGGAAAGTTCTTTTCAATCAAACTAAAACCGAATTATTAAATTTAGGCAGACAACAGAATCCGGATTTTACTGAATTAAAGTTTGGCGATATCACATTACAAGATGTAGAAAAGCACAAGCACCTAGGTGTAATCGTTCAAAATAATTGTAAATGGGAGTCCCAAACAAAATCTATCGTAGCCAAATGCCGCTTATTGATTTCTTGTCTGCGCTCATATAAATATAGATTAAGCAGAAAATCCCTAGAAAACATGTATAAATCATTCATATTGCCAAGTATTGATTACGCAGACGTTGTATGGGATAATTGCACTACCGGATTGGCAGATGAATTAGAAGGTCTTCACTTAGAGGCAATACGAATTATTATTGGAACAGTTCGAGGAACAAGTCACCGAAAATTATATCAAGAATCGGGTTTTATTACACTTTCTGAACGACGCAAACGCCATAAATTAATATTATTTCATAAAATTGTTCATAACAAAGTTCCCCCATATTTAAGTGCTGAACTCCCACCTCTCGTATCTGCGGAAAACCCGTATCACAGGAGACGCCCATTAGAACGCAAGATTCCACCGTACAAAACTGAATTGTATAAATCATCGTTTTTCCCATCAACAACACATTTATGGAATGCCTTGCCTGATGCAATTAAACTTACTGAATCCATAAGCCAATTTAAAAGATATCTAACTGCTAACGATCCAGTTGTGCCACCGTATTTTTACATTGGAGAACGACAGGTCCAAGTGATTCACAGTAAATTAAGGTTAGGCATGACCGATTTAAACCAGCACCTAGTCGATAGGCATTTGAGCAATAATCCAGCGTGTGCCTGTGGCCACGCATCAGAAGACGTAAAACACTTTCTTTTAGATTGCCCTCAATACGATAGAGACCGAACCAGAACAATAGGTACTCTCCCCACTGACCAAATTACGATAGCAACACTCTTATTTGGTGATGCACGATTGTCAAAAGAATCAAACGAATCTGTTTTTGATAAAGTCCAGGAATACATTATTTCAACTGGCCGACTTGGGGCAAAACGAATTTGAGTGCAGTATGCCCCATTCATTATAGATAATCTAAGTCTAAATTTAATTAAGAAGTTATAGCGATTGTTTTTGGTATATATATGCAATTGTGATGTATACTAATGTACTCTCTCACTCTCTCTCTCTCTCTCTCTCTCTCTCTCTCTCTCTCTCTCTCTCTCTCTCTCTCTCTCTCTCTCTCTCTCTCTCTCTCTCTCCCTCTCTCTCTCTCTCTCCCGACTTACTCTCTCTCTCTCTCGCTTACTCTCTCTCTCGCCCTCTCCTTTTCTCTCTCTCTTTCCCTTTTATATTCTTTGTCCACTCTATTGTCGTGTCCTGTCTCCATTATGCCTTTGCTTTTTGTCAAATATGTATATATATATATATACATGTATGTTTTGCACATTTTGTTTGTTTCTCATTTGTTTTGGTTTGGAAAGTACTTGTCGAAGTCTCGTCGCAAGTTATTGTAATCCATATGTTTAATTCTCCCGTTAGGGTCACCACCATAAGCTTGAGCTTGTTGATGATCCGTAACATGTATCATGTTCAAATACATATGAATTGTTGAATAAACACTGTTTAAACCAACATAAAGAAAAGAGAGAGAGAGAGAACATAAAGAAAAGAGAGAGAGAGCATAAAGAAAAAAGAGAGAGAGAGAACATAAAGAAAAGAGAGAGAGAGAACATAAAGAAAAGAGAGAGAGAGAGAACATAAAGAAAAGAGAGAGAGAGAGAGAACATAAAGAAAAGAGAGAGAGAGAGAACATAAAGAAAAGAGAGAGAGAGAGAACATAAAGAAAAGAGAGAGAGAGAGAACATAAAGAAAAGAGAGAGAGAGAACATAAAGAAAAGAGAGAGAGAGAGAGAACATGAAGAAAAGAGAGAGAGAACATAAAGAAAAGAGAGAGAGAGAGAGAGAACATAAAGAAAAGAGAGAGAGAACATAAAGAAAAGAGAGAGAGAGAGAACATAAAGAAAAGAGAGAGAGAGAGAGAACATAAAGAAAAGAGAGAGAGAGAGAGAACATAAAGAAAAGAGAAAGAGAGAGAACATAAAGAAAAGAGAGAGAGAGAAAGAGAGAGAACATAAAGAAAAGAGAGAGAGAGAGAACATAAAGAAAAGAGAGAGAGAGAGAGAGAACATAAAGAAAAGAGAGAGAGAGAACATAAAGAAAAGAGAGAGAGAGAGAGAACATAAAGAAAAGAGAGAGAGAGCATAAAGAAAAGAGAGAGAGAACATAAAGAAAAGAGAGAGAGAGAACATAAAGAAAAGAGAGAGAGAGAACATAAAGAAAAGAGAGAGAGAGAGAGCATAAAGAAAAGAGAGAGAGAACATAAAGAAAAGAGAGAGAGAGAACATAAAGAAAAGAGAGACAGAACATAAAGAAAAGAGAGAGAGAGAACATAAAGAAAAGAGAGAGAAAGAGAACATAAAGAAAAGATAGAGAGAGAGAGAACATAAAGAAAAGAGAGAGAGAGCATAAAGAAAAGAGAGAGAGAACATAAAGAAAAGAGAGAGAGAGAACATAAAGAAAAGAGAGAGAGAGAACATAAAGAAAAGAGAGAGAGAGAGCATAAAGAAAAGAGAGAGAGAGAGAGAGAACATAAAGAAAAGAGAGAGAGAACATAAAGAAAAGAGAGAGAGAGAGAACATAAAGAAAAGAGAGAGAGAGAACATAAAGAAAAGAGAGAGAGAACATAAAGAAAAGAGAGAGAGAACATAAAGAAAAGAGAGAGAGAGAACATAAAGAAAAGAGAGAGAGAGAGAACATAAAGAAAAGAGAGAGAGAGAACATAAAGAAAAGAGAGAGAGAGAGAACATAAAGAAAAGAGAGAGAGAACATAAAGAAAAGAGAGAGAGAGAGAGAACATAAAGAAAAGAGAGAGAGAGAGCATAAAGAAAAGAGAGAGAGAGAGAACATAAAGAAAAGAGAGAGAGAACATAAAGAAAAGAGAGAGAGAGAGAACATAAAGAAAAGAGAGAGAGAACATAAAGAAAAGAGAGAGAGAACATAAAGAAAAGAGAGAGAGAGCATAAAGAAAAGAGAGAGAAAGCATAAAGAAAAGAGAGAGAGAGAGAACATAAAGAAAAGAGAGAGAGCATAAAAAAAAGAGAGAGAGAACATAAAGAAAAGAGAGAGAGAACATAAAGAAAAGAGAGAGAACATAAAGAAAAGAGAGAGAGAGAACATAAAGAAAAGAGAGAGAGAGAGAGAGAGAGAACATAAAGAAAAGAGAGAGAGAACATAAAGAAAAGAGAGAGAGAGAGAGAACATAAAGAAAAGAGAGAGAGAGAGCATAAAGAAAAGAGAGAGAGAGAGAACATAAAGAAAGAGAGAGAGAACATAAAGAAAATAGAGAGAGAGAGAACATAAAGAAAAGAGAGAGAGAGAGAACATAAAGAAAAGAGAGAGAGAACATAAAGAAAAGAGAGAGAGAACATAAAGAAAAGAGAGAGAGAACATAAAGAAAGGAGAGAGAGAGAGAGAGAACATAAAGAAAAGAGAGAGAGAGAACATAAAGAAAAGAGAGAGAGAACATAAAGAAAAGAGAGAGAGAGAGAACATAAAGAAAAGAGAGAGAGCATAAAAAAAGAGAGAGAGAACATAAAGAAAAGAGAGAGAGAACATAAAGAAAAGAGAGAGAGAGAGAACATAAAGAAAAGAGAGAGAGAGAACATAAAGAAAAGAGAGAGAGAGAGAGAGAACATAAAGAAAAGAGAGAGAGAGAGAGAACATAAAGAAAAGAGAGAGAGAGAACATAAAGAAAAGAGAGAGAGAGAACATAAAGAAAAGAGAGAGAGAACATAAAGAAAAGAGAGAGAGAGAGAACATAAAGAAAAGAGAGAGAATGAGAGGGAACATAAAGAAAAGAGAGAGAGAGAGAGAGAACATAAAGAAAAGAGAGAGAGAACATAAAGAAAAGAGAGAGAGAGAAAGAGAGAGAACATAAATAAAAGAGAGAGATAGAAAGAGAGAGAACATAAAGAAAAGAGAGAGAGAGAACATAAAGAAAAGAGAGAGAGAGAGAGAGAACATAAAGAAAAGAGAGAGAGAACATAAAGAAAAGAGAGAGAGAGAGCATAAAGAAAAGAGAGAGAGAACATAAAGAAAAGAGAGAGAGAGAGAGAACATAAAGAAAAGAGAGAGAGAGAGAACATAAAGAAAAGAGAGAGAGAACATAAAGAAAAGAGAGAGAGAGAACATAAAGAAAAGAGAGAGAGAGAGAACATAAAGAAAAGAGAGAGAGAGAACATAAAGAAAAGAGAGAGAGAGAACATAAAGAAAAGAGAGAGAGAGA
The DNA here is from genome assembly GCF_037325665.1 of Littorina saxatilis. Classification (NCBI taxonomy): domain Eukaryota; kingdom Metazoa; phylum Mollusca; class Gastropoda; order Littorinimorpha; family Littorinidae; genus Littorina; species Littorina saxatilis. The sequence goes on from NC_090254.1 coordinate 25,452,471, forward strand.
GAACATAAAGAAAAGAGAGAGAGAGAGAACATAAAGAAAAGAGAGAGAGAGAACATAAAGAAAAGAGAGAGAATGAGAGAGAACATAAAGAAAAGAGAGAGAGAGAGAGAACATAAAGAAAAGAGAGAGAGAGAACATAAAGAAAAGAGAGAGAGAGAGAACATAAAGAAAAGAGAGAGAGAGAGAACATAAAGAAAAGAGAGAGAGAGAGAACATAAAGAAAAGAGAGAGAGAGAGAACATAAAGAAAAGAGAGAGAGAGAGAACATAAAGAAAATAGAGAGAGAGAGAACATAAAGAAAAGAGAGAGAGAGCATAAAGAAAAGAGAGAGAGAGAACATAAAGAAAAGAGAGAGAGAGAGAACATAAAGAAAAGAGAGAGAGAGAGCATAAAGAAAAGAGAGAGAGAGAGCATAAAGAAAAGAGAGAAAGAGAACATAAAGAAAAGAGAGAGAGAGAACATCAAGAAAAGAGAGAGAGAGAGAACATAAAGAAAAGAGAGAGAGAGAGAACATAAAGAAAAGAGAGAGAAAGAGAGAGAACATAAAGAAAAGAGAGAGAGAGAGAACATAAAGAAAAGAGAGAGAGAGAACATAAAGAAAAGAGAGAGAGAGAACATAAAGAAAAGAGAGAGAGAGAACATAAAGAAAAGAGAGAGAGAGAACATAAAGAAAAGAAAGAGAGAGAACATAAAGAAAAGAGAGAGAGAGAGAGAACATAAAGAAAAGAGAGAGAGAGAAAGAGAGAGAGAGAACATAAAGAAAAGAGAGAGAGAGAGAACATAAAGAAAAGAGAGAGAGAGAACATAAAGAAAAGAGAGAGAGAGAACATAAAGAAAAGAGAGAGAGAGAGAACATAAAGAAAAGAGAGAGAATGAGAGAGAACATAAAGAAAAGAGAGAGAGAGAGAACATAAAGAAAAGAGAGAGAATGAGAGAGAACATAAAGAAAAGAGAGAGAGAGAGAACATAAAGAAAAGAGAGAGAATGAGAGAGAACATAAAGAAAAGAGAGAGAGAGAGAACATAAAGAAAAGAGAGAGAGAGAGAACATAAAGAAAAGAGAGAGAGAGAACATAAAGAAAAGAGAGAGAGAGAACATAAAGAAAAGAGAGAGAGAGAGAGAGAACATAAAGAAAAGTGAGAGAGAGAGAACATAAAGAAAAGAGAGAGAATGAGAGAGAACATAAAGAAAAGAGAGAGAGAGAACATAAAGAAAAGAGAGAGAGAGAACATAAAGAAAAGAGAGAGATAGAAAGAGAGAGAACATAAAGAAAAGAGAGAGAGAGAAAGAGAGAGAACATAAAGAAAAGAGAGAGAGAGAACATAAAGAAAAGAGAGAGAGAACATAAAGAAAATAGAGAGAGAGGGAACATAAAGAAAAGAGAGAGAGAGAACATAAAGAAAAGAGAGAGAGAGAACATAAAGAAAAGAGAGAAAGAGAGAACATAAAGAAAAGAGAGAGAGAGAGAGAACATAAAGAAAAGAGAGAGAGAGAGAACATAAAGAAAATAGAGAGAGAGAGAACATAAAGAAAAGAGAGAGAGAGAACATAAAGAAAAGAGAGAGAGAGAGAGAGAAACATAACGAAAAGAGAGAGAGAGAACATAAAGAAAAGAGAGAGAGAGAGAGAACATAAAGAAAAGAGAGAGAGAACATAAAGAAAAGAAAGAGAGAGAGAACATAAAGAAAAGAGAGAGAGAGAGAACATAAAGAAAAGAGAGAGAGAGCATAAAGAAAAGAGAGAGAGAGCATAAAGAAAAAAGAGAGAGAGAGAACATAAAGAAAAGAGAGAGAGAGAACATAAAGAAAAGAGAGAGAGAACATAAAGAAAAGAGAGAGAGAACATAAAGAAAAGAGAGAGAGAGAACATAAAGAAAAGAGAAAGAGAGAACATAAAGAAAAGAGAGAGAGAACATAAAGAAAAGAGAGAGAGAGAACATAAAGAAAAGAGAGAGAGAGAGAGAACATAAAGAAAAGAGAGAAAGAGAGAGAACATAAAGAAAAGAGAGAAAGAGAGAGAACATAAAGAAAAGAGAGAGAGAGAGAGAACATAAAGAAAAGAGAGAGAGAGAACATAAAGAAAAGAGAGAGAGAGAGAGAACATAAAGAAAAGAGAGAGAGAGAGAACATAAAGAAAAGAGAGAGAGAACATAAAGAAAAGAGAGAGAGAGAACATAAAGAAAAGAGAGAGAGAGAGAACATAAAGAAAAGAGAGAGAGAACATAAAGAAAAGAGAGAGAGAGAGAACATAAAGAAAAGAGAGAGAGAGAGAGAGAACATAAAGAAAAGAGAGAAAGAGAGAACATAAAGAAAAGAGAGAGAGAGAGAACATAAAGAAAAGAGAGAGAGAGAACATAAAGAAAAGAGAGAGAGAGAGAACATAAAGAAAAGAGAGAAAGAGAGAACATAAAGAAAAGAGAGAGAGAGAACATAAAGAAAAGAGAGAGAGAGAGAGAACATAAAGAAAAGAGAGAGAGAGAGAACATAAAGAAAAGAGAGAGAGAGAACATAAAGAAAAGAGAGAGAGAGAGAGAGAACATAAAGAAAAGAGAGAGAATGAGAGAGAACATAAAGAAAAGAGAGAGAGAGAGAACATAAAGAAAAGAGAGAGAATGAGAGAGAACATAAAGAAAAGAGAGAGAGAGAGAGAACATAAAGAAAAGAGAGAGAATGAGAGAGAACATAAAGAAAAGAGAGAGAGAGAGAACATAAAGAAAAGAGAGAGAGAGAACATAAAGAAAAGAGAGAGAGAGAACATAAAGAAAAGAGAGAGAGAGAACATAAAGAAAAGAGAGAGAGAGCATAAAGAAAAGAGAGAGAGAGAGAACATAAAGAAAAGAGAGAGAGAGAACATAAAGAAAAGAGAGAGAGAGAGAACATAAAGAAAAGAGAGAGAGAACATAAAGAAAAGAGAGAGAGAGAGAACATAAAGAAAAGAGAGAGAGAGAACATAAAAAAAGAGAGAGAGAGAGAGAACAAAAAGAAAAGAGAGAGAGAGAGAACATAAAGAAAAGAGAGAGAATGAGAGAGAACATAAAGAAAAGAGAGAGAGAGAGAACATAAAAAAAATAGAGAGAGAGAGAACATAAAGAAAAGAGAGAGAGAGAGAGAACATAAAGAAAAGAGAGAGAGAGAGAAAACATAAAGAAAAGAGAGAGAGAGAGAACATAAAGAAAAGAGAGAGAGAGAGAGAACATAAAGAAAATAGAGAGAGAGAGAACATAAAGAAAAGAGAGAGAGAAAACATAAAGAAAAGAGAGAGAGAGAGAACATAAAGAAAAGAGAGAGAGAGAGAGAGAAAACATAAAGAAAAGAGAGAGAGAGAGAACATAAAGAAAAGAGAGAGAGAGAGAGAGAACATAAAGAAAATAGAGAGAGAGAGAACATAAAGAAAAGAGAGAGAGAAAACATAAAGAAAAGAGAGAGAGAGAGAACATAAAGAAAAGAGAGAGAGAGAGAGAACATAAAGAAAAGAGAGAGAGAGAACATAAAGAAAAGAGAGAGAGAGAGAACATAAAGAAAAGAGAGAGAGAAAACATAAAGAAAAGAGAGAGAGAGAGAACATAAAGAAAAGAGAGAGAGAGAACATAAAGAAAAGAGAGAGAGAGAGAACATAAAGAAAAGAGAGAGAGAGAACATAAAGAAAAGAGAGAGAGAGAACATAAAGAAAAGAGAGAGAGAGAACATAAAGAAAAGAGAGAGAGAGAACATAAAGAAAAGAGAGAGAGAGAACATAAAGAAAAGAGAGAGAGAAAACATAAAGAAAAGAGAGAGAGAGAGAACATAAAGAAAAGAGAGAGAGAAAACATAAAGAAAATAGAGAGAGAGAGAACATAAAGAAAAGAGAGAGAGAAAACATAAAGAAAAGAGAGAGAGAGAACATAAAGAAAAGAGAGAGAGAGAGAACATAAAGAAAAGAGAGAGAGAGAACATAAAGAAAAGAGAGAGAGAGAGAACATAAAGAAAAGAGAGAGAGAAAACATAAAGAAAAGAGAGAGAGAGAGAACATAAAG
>NC_090254.1:25458982-25466004 GCF_037325665.1 Littorina saxatilis
CACACACACACACACACACACACACACACACATCTGAAAAGTAATATCTTCTTTTTCTGCGTTCACGGGCTGAAACTCTCACCTTCACTAGTGTTTTTCGCACGAGTGGAGTTTTACGTGGTCCGTTTTTACCCCGCCATTTAGGCAGCCAAACGCCGCTTTCGGGGGAAGCATGCTGGGTATTTTTGTGTTTCAATAACGCAACGAACTCTGACATGGATATCAGGATCTTTTCCGTGCGCACTTGGTCTTGTGCTTGCGAAGGGGGCTAAGGCACATAAGTTGACCTGGGAGATCGGAAAAAATCTCCACCATTAACCCACCAGGCGCTGCCGGGATTCGGACCCACGACCTTCTGCTTGGGAGGCCGACGTCTTGTCCACTAGACCACTGCGCCAGCGTAAAACAAATATGATTAAGCACATAAAGAAACTTCATATACACAATAATAACAACAATTCATTACAACAAAAAACTAGCCACAGCACATGACACACTATTTTCGACTAAAATCAAATGTGTATCCATAACAGTCAGTTCAGTTCCCCTATCAGGGCTCCCCATAGCGCGCGTACCTGCGTCCTATACGCACTAGAAGCCGAAAACACGTACTAGAAATATATGGAGGGGGTCCCTGGACGCACTAGATTTTAAAAGAACGGGTCCTAGGACGCACCTAATTTCCTTTATCGTGCGTACAGTAGATACCATTTTCAGATTACAATCGACACTTCGCAGTACACTATACGTGACCACAATGTTTTATAAGTACACTGAGACTTTTCGGCTTTTGGACCCTTGGGACCCTCTAAAATACTGCAGTGGGGGTCCATGAACCCTCTAAAATTTAAAAGTGGGACGCACTAGGAGGGGCGTCCGTGGGGAGCCCTGCCTGTCTTGTCTACCAATGACGTCATGGCATGCTGAACGTTGTTACTGTCATTCCCCTCAGAAGCCATACAAGGTGGCGATCGACTAATTATGTCATGGGGAGAAATTCACGTTTTACGCCCTTCCCGGGTTTTAACCCGACTTTAGATGAGATACACAAGTGTATGCGTGTTTAGGTGGTATCAGCCATCTCCCAGGTCTTTTACGTGCCACTGTGGTGACGGGGGTGGGAGATGGATACCGTCTCTGGGTCTGCACATAAAGTTGACCCGTGTCCATCCCGGCCCGGATTCGAACCAGCGACCTTTCGATCACAAGTCCAGTGCTCTACCACCTGAGCTACCCGGGCCCCAATTATGTCATACCCGACATTTCAGAGTTAAAAGTTACTCCTCTGCGCTTAAGACGGCCAACGGCTTTATTTGTTAAAAACAAGAAGAGTATTGCTACAATACATAAATAAACGCAAATTGACCTACTAGCTGCCTCTTCAAATTATCCACCCCTTAATTTCATTAGATGCCCTTGAAATGTAGATAAAGATGTAATTTAGAGACACAGACCATTCCATGTCACTTTAAACGTAGTTTCCCGTCAGAAGTTTAATTAAAGATCCAATTTCTGTTCATAAGGGTTTGTGTTTTTTTTCGATTGAAATTTTTACGTCCGTTGTAGTGTATAGCCAGAAACAATTACGAAACGAATTGTGCCGCTTTAAATGCAGTTGCACCGTCACCGTTTTTAGCCTAATCGAACTTTCAATTCCTGTCCATTTTGAACTTTTTCTTCTCAATTCCCATTGGCAAGGGCACTCAATAGCTCTTGACCTGTGGGTATTCATGAACACTTTTCTTTTCTATTTCCAGGGAGAGGGGAGGGGTGCTGTCGGAATTGTGGCGCATTTTCCTTGTCGATTATTTTCAAAAACTCGAAATTGACAAAAAGTGGAGGAGCGATCGAGCAAAAGGTCCACAAGACCCTGATTGATCTAAATAGGAACCTTCTCGAACAGGCAGAACATGCACAATGTTCCATCCTCTGTGCTTCGACTGGGTAAGAAAAAAGTGCATGGGACATTTTAGAAGCGTTCGATGTCTTCATCAAAGCGCCTGCAAACCCGTTCACATCTTCCTGTCATTTGCGTGGAGTGTTTTGCGTTCTGATTTAGGTTCAAGTTTCTTTGTCTGTGCTTTGTGTGCTTTTGTTCGAATTGCCTCCGTTTTTGGTTTTTGTTGCTGATCGATGTTGAATCTTTGTTTTCGCTTTTCCGAAGTTAAAGGTACCATATCTTTCTCGCGTACACAACATCAGGACTATACCCAAGATTGTACTTGGGATAAGAGCATATTTCCACTTTGACAAATACCATAATCTGACGGTCTGCCTGCCCTCAGTGCAGACTTGCAATTAAAATGTTGCTAAGCTTATTGTGTAAAGGACACCTAAGTCAGTTTTTGAAAATTAATTCAGCGGCAACGTTAACATTCCTTCCAAAAAAGTTAACACTTGGACACATACCAAAATTCAACAATCTAACTGCACTGAGCGCAGATCGGAAATTAAAATGTTGCTACAAAAAATGTTAATGACACCCAAGTTAGTCTTTGGAATTATTTTAGCGACAAAATGTCTACCCCGCCCAGGAAGCACCCAATCTTTTGATTGTTGATGTGTATCTGAATCTGAGGATGCATGTTAAATAATTGTAGACAGATCTGAGGTTGTGTATGTGATCGCTTACACGAGAAGGAACGTATCATTAAATCTCTTCATTCTTCTTCATACGTATACATACCCTTAAAGTACTAATGGTCAATCTTGTAATTAATCAGTACCAAAACATGGACCCAGCATTCAAGTAAGAAATGTACAGCCTACTTTGACATATAAAAGAATAACAGTTTGAGCTCAATGTGAACAAAATAACAGTTTGAGCTCAATGTGAACACAATTCAGTTTGATTATATGTTCGTAGGTTTAGAGGAGGGAGTGAGGTAATTCAGTGCATGCATCCCAGTTCTTCCTTTCTGTCGGCTTCTTGATTGATTAGCGCTGAGCTGTTGCTGTTAATCTCTGTGACTGTCTTTTTATATTTAGTCAAGTTTTGACTAAATATTTTAACATCGAGGGGGAATCGAAACGAGGGTCGTGGTGTATGTGCGTGTGTGTGTGTGTGTGTGTCTGTCTGTGTGTGTGTGTGTGTGTGTGTGTAGAGCGATTCAGACTAAACTACTGGACCGATCTTTATGAAATTTGACATGAGAGTTCCTGGGTATGAAATCCCCGAACGTTTGTTTTCATTTTTTTGATAAATGTCTTTGATGACATCATATCCGGCTTTTCGTGAAAGTTGAGGCGGCACTGTCACGCCCTCATTTTTCAACCAAATTGGTTGAAATTTTGGTCAAGTAATCTGCGACGAAGCCCGGACTTCGGTATTGCATTTCAGCGTGGTGGCTTAAAAATTAATTAATGACTTTGGTCATTAAAAATCTGAAAATTGTAAAAAAAAATAAAAAATTTATAAAACGATCCAAATTTACGTTCATCTTATTCTCCATCATTTGCTGATTCCAAAAACATATAAATATGTTATATTTGGATTAAAAACAAGCTCTGAAAATTAAATATATAAAAATTATTATCAAAATTAAATTGTCGAAATCAATTTAAAAACACTTTCATCTTATTCCTTGTCGGTTCCTAATTCCAAAAACATATAGATATGATATGTTTGGATTATAAACACGCTCAGAAAGTCAAAACAAAGAGAGGTACAGAAAAGCGTGCTATCCTTCTTAGCGCAACTACTACCCCTCTCTTCTTGTCAATTTCACTGCCTTTTGTATTTTCGCCTTACGCGACTTGTTACTTTGTTCTTGCGTGTGCTCAATGCAGCTGTCGAGTTTCTTGCTTTTGCACTCTTTGCCACAACACTGAGTACGTCAGACAATGGCGCTGAAGTATCGAATTTTTGGTGAGGTTGGGCGAGAAAGAGACTGGGTGATTAGATAGACTGCTCGACGGGCGCAGTGGCGTGGTGGTAAGACGTCGGCCTCCTAATCGGGAGGTCATGAGTTCGAATCCCGGTCGCTGCCGCCTGGTAGGTTAAGAGTGGAGATTTTTCCGATCTCCCAGGTCAACTTATGTGCAGACGTGCTAGTGACTTAACCCCCTTCGTGTGAACACGCAAGCACAAGACCAAGTGCGCACGGAAAAGATCCTGTAATCCATGTCAGAGTTTGGTGGGTTATGGAAACACGAAAATACCCAGCATGCCTACTCAACGAAAGCGGAGTGAAGCTGACTATGCTCTCAGAGTATAGTTTGGGGAACACAAATGGGCAAACGAGCTCACCTCACCAGAAAATTCTGGAACGCTGAAGAAGAAGAACATAGACTGCTGTAGCCTACATCAGTTATACTTGGTAATTTTGCTTGCGCCATTGCTGTCTGTGTGTTTGTCAACTGCATGCCTGCCTGCCATCCTGCCTGCTTGCCTGCCTGACTGACTGCCTTACTAACTGCCTTACTAACTGCCTGACTGTCTATATGTCTGTCTGTCTGTATGCCTGCCTGCTTACCAGTCCTATCCGTAGGTGTGACTGTTTATCTAATTTCTTGTTAGACGGCGCTTGCCTCACTCTGCGTGCGTTCGTTCGTTCGTTCGTTCGTTCGTTCGTACGTTCGTCAATTGTTTTGTCTGCCACCCTGTTTCGCTGTTGAACTTTCTTTCGGCATGTTACACTGTATCCCAGTCACAGTCCGAACACCTGCCAAATCTTCGCCTTGTAGTTCTTTCAGGTAATCTTGAACTTTAGTGTGTTAAATTCATAGCTCAGAATTCAGTGGCATTCTTTACTTATTTTTGATACAAGTCCCTGTAAACAAGCCAAAGAAAAATGTTCGTTAAATTAATTGACGGATTGAGCTCCAAACTTAAGCATAATTAATTAATTTGGTTGTTTGATCGACGAAAATGACGCCAAAAAGCTTACGTTTTCAACCAAGGGACATCATTTACACGACAGAGTTGCGTCCCCTGTCGCAATTCACGGATAATTGAGGGTGGAAAGGCAATCGTGACAAAGGTACAGTTCATTCCGGGACTTCAAAGGGATCTAAAATGACTTGTTTTACAAGGTTCTGCAAATTTGGAGGCTTACATGCCTCTCTGAATTCTAAGCTAAGATTACCTCCTTTCATATCCTTCTATTCACCTTGTGCAGCCCAAAATGTTCTTGTTGCTGCTGCTGTTGCTGTTGCTGCTGTTGCTGCTGTTGCTGCTGCTGCTGCTTCTGCTGCTCAAGGGTACCGGTAGTTCATCCTTTGTAGCAAAGGTTTGGTGAACCTCGGCTGACCGTAACAATGTTTGGCATATATCTCGCCGCAAGGACCCTAACAGCCGAGACTGACAATATCGCAGAACCGGAAATCTAATCATCCCTCCGTCAATTTAAGGTGTGACGTCCAGACATCGTGACGACATTTTAAATGCAAGTGTTCCAATTAGTGCACTTTTATTTCCCTTCTCGCAGTGTTGTATCAAGCTTGCTAATTCGTAAGTAAATGAGAACACGTATTTTATTTCAGTTTGTTTTTAAAGTTAAACTAATGAGTTCATCTCACAACTTCAGTAATTATCCAGCACGTTTCCTGAACAAAGACGGGAATGATATTGAGCAACTTTACTACACGTGTGCAAAAACGTCCTTTCCGCAAAATGAATATGAACGCTGTAGCATGGACCAATTTGTTGTGAAAAGCGACAATTTGCTTTTTTGTTAAAATGATTAATTTACCGTTGAAGGGAGTGGGGTTAGCACACCGTGTCAAACCTCGTATACTGTTGAGTTGGTACCCGAATTTGCATTATAGCCTAGTATGAAAAGTGCATAAAAGCCGAACCATTTCATGTAGGGGAAAGGCTCCTAATATGGACCGGCTCCTAATATGGACCACCTCCTGTTCTGACAAACTAACGGCGCTAGAGCGCTCAAAACAATTTCATTCGCTTTATTCACCCTCTCTGGATGAGTTGCACATGTCAAAACAGTTGCAGAAACACAAACCTCAAAACGGTTAGGCTGTTTCGCTTTTTTTCACTTTTGGCAGCGTTCACTCTAAATTTGCCGCCTAAAACCGACTCGTTTCTGTCCACAGTCAAAGCTTTCATAACACAAAAATGGCTATATATGACAGCTAAGGCAGTATTTGTTTCATTTTAACAGTGTGTACCCCGAGTTTCTACTGCAAACAAAAAATAATAGCAAAACCTCAAAGTATGTGTGAGTCCCTTAATATGGACCACCTTCAACAAATCGAAGAAAATAAAAACTAAAGGCAATTTTAATTAATTCATTAAGAAGCTTGCTGAAAATAACCTATAACTAGCCCTCGAGATTTCAAAAAAATATAACAAATAGTCTTTCTTTTGTGGAAGTTGATAATTTCACTTATTTTCACTCTGTTTTTGAAAAGCTTATTCAGTTTCCTGGCGCGCTTCAAATAATGCTCTCATCAACCCGAAACAGCTAAATCTAAAGCATATTTGAATTAGTCTGACTTGCACACTAAGTTGTATCATGTTATTTTGAAGTATAGGGGGCTTTTTACAGTGATTCGTGAAGGCCGCTTCACCGGTCCATATTGGGCGCACAGGCTCCTAATATGGACCATTTGTGATTTTTTCTGTATTCAATTTTTGCTGAAGGTCTATCAAAGCTATTTCACTCTAATTAGGCCTAACTGTTCAACTAAGAGAGAAGGACTACCAACCACAAAATGAAACTTCTTCGCAAGAAAACAAGCTAGCTATCAGCAATAAACAAAAAGTGGTCCATATTAGGGGCCCTTCCCCTACAAATCATCCATCATGTGAACAGTGGAGTTATTGTCAACCAAATATGAAATAATTCGCTGCACACATGAACACGTCATTAGCATTTGTATGGGTGGCATTCCAGGGGGGGGGGGGGGGGGGGCTGAGGGCGTGCTCGTCACCCTATACACCGTCTAAACTACCTAAAAGAAAAATGTCCCCCGTGTCGTATTAAACAGGAAAAATTACGGAGTTGATACACTGGTCACAGCCATGCAAGAGCTGTCGCCACCAGGTGTCGCGGGGATGG
>NC_090254.1:25466204-25506204 GCF_037325665.1 Littorina saxatilis
CGGGGTAGTAGTTGCGCTAAGAAGGATAGCACGCTTTTCTGTACCTCTCTTTGTTTTAACTTTCTGAGCGTGTTTTTAATCCAAACATATCATATCTATATGTTTTTGGAATCAGGAACCGACAAGGAATAAGATGAAAGTGTTTTTAAATTGATTTCGACAATTTAATTTTGATAATAATTTTTATATATTTAATTTTCAGAGCTTGTTTTTAATCCAAATATAACATATTTATATGTTTTTGGAATCAGAAAATGATGGAGAATAAGATGAACGTAAATTTGGATCGTTTTATAATTTTTTATTTTTTTTTACAATTTTCAGATTTTTAATGACCAAAGTCATTAATTAATTTTTAAGCCACCAAGCTGAAATGCAATACCGAAGTCCGGGCTTCGTCGAAGATTACTTGACCAAAATGTCAACCAATTTGGTTGAAAAATGAGGGCGTGACAGTGCCGCCTCAACTTTCACGAAAAGCCGGATATGACGTCATCAAAGACATTTATCAAAAAAATTTAAAAAACGTTCGGGGATTTCATACCCAGGAACTCTCATGTCAAATTTCATAAAGATCGGTCCAGTAGTTTAGTCTGAATCGCTCTACACACACACACAGACAGACAGACGCACATACACCACGACCCTCGTTTCGATTCCCCCTCGATGTTAAAATATTTAGTCAAAACTTGACTAAATATAACAAAAACAAAATTGATAGCTCGTGACTGACAGGTTCTGCTAGAAAAAAATGAGTGAATAAAACTTAGCTTGCCGTACTTCATCAGAAACTAACGCACACACATTCACGCACCTATGATGCACGCACAGATGCTCACACACACACACACACACACACACACACACACACACACACACACACACACACACACACACACACATAAAATAGCGAGGAGGGGGTAGTTTCTTATTGCGCTTAGATAAGAAAGTCGGAGTTATAAGTTATACAATGAATTAAACATACAAATCCTTTGTCACACAAAAGAAGACGTGAGTACAAAAGAAAGTTCAGGCAAACATCATCAAGCCACACATGCAAACAAACGCAGAATCCCATCGTCACAAAAAAACCAGCTGATCAACAAGTGACAGCGAAAAGGAAGTGATCGACTCAAATAACTTCTCCCAAGACATGCACAGAGTGCAGGTTCCAGCTGGCTCGTGTTCGAATGTCCGTTTTTGTCGGTTCATTGAATCATAGACCAAATAGCCTGGACCGCCAACTCGTCACGTGACCCTTCGAGGTTACGACGCTCGACTTTCAGGGGCGCTTAGTGTCCGGTTTGAAAGGCCAGCGATTCGAAGACAGTGAAAAGAAAGCATGCTCCAGTTATTTGTGACAGTGGGAGGTGACAATGAACTGGATTTTCCAAAACTCCAAACTAAACTTAACAAAACTCATCGAAAAACATGTTCCATATGCACTTTAGCTGAGTTTATTTTAGCATTTTCAGAACTTACCTCGGCAACTTCGTCCATGTTTACAATCGACACCGGCTATGCCCCTGATTTGTGAAAGACCATGTAAGCGAAGGTACCTAAATGCGAGAGGCCGCTACCTCGTAATAGAGAGAAAGAGCGGAGAGAGAGATAGTTGGCGGTCCAGGATAAATGGTCTATGATTGAATGAAGTGTGTGTTGTTGTTTTTTTTTTTATGCCAACTTATTTAAAAGGTTGTGTAGCTGCAATAGGACACAAAGGACTTCCTTATTGTTGGGGGTACAAGTGAGAGCGTGTGTGCAGTAAGTATGTGTCTGTCAGCCTGTTTTTAAGTGTGTCGGGGGAAGTGAGAGGTTATGGTCTTTAATATGATTGTGTGTGTGTGTGTGTGTGTGTGTGTGCGTGCGTGCGAGCGTGCGTGCGTGAGTGCGTGTGTGTGTGTGTATGTGTGTGTGTGTGCGGTAGTGTTGTTAATGTGTGTGCTGTATTTGTTGGTTGGGTGGTTTAAAGACACATTCCACTGTGAATATATTTTTATTGTTTTATAATCTTATTAATTCACATTGAGTCACACCCATGTACACACATCAAACACGCACGTACACACACACACACACACACACACACACACACATACACATACATACACACACACACGCACAAACACACACACACACACACACACACACACACCTTCAACCCACTCGCGACTGCACTGAATCCACTTTGCTTACCAATCTCTTCTTTTGCTCACAACATTACCCCCACTGATTCTCTTCTTGATCTTTCATTTACTTATCTCCCCCCTCCCCCGCCTCCCCGAATCCCTACACGCATCTACACTTTGTTTTGTTTTGTTTTGTTAAGTCTCGGTGGTCCCAGCACTTGCCAAGAAGCTGTGTTTGTGGACGAGAAGTCTAGGCAACGAAGACCCTCGCGGCCGAGACCGAGAAAACCCGACCACACATAAAGTAATCCTTGTGTTGTTGATAGCGACGTTCCATCGCAAGCTCTTTGGCCCCAATTCCCGTTGGTGGTCAAGTCTGCAGTTAAGTCCACTGTACTCAATCTGGCTCGCACTGGACCAAGTCACGTTTCAACCTTAGCTATTCGACGTTTGCCCCGCTCACACACACAAGCCAATGTCCTAACAACTGAGTGACCATGCACACACAAAGAGTCTCGCACGCAGGACCTCTGGGACACTCACGCATAGGGAAGAGCACACACACACACACACACACACACACACACACACACACACGCGCGCACTGTAATCCTACCACTCAAACAAGTCACTGTAAAGTAACCACTGGAAAACACCTAGCTCAGCCTTTCTTTGAGGAAAACAAACCCCACGACAAAAACATCCACCTTCTCCGATTACCAATTTAGTGTTAGGGTGCTACGCGAACCAAAAAAGTGTTTGAGTGTGCTTAAAAGTGACCAAACAGTAAATTTGTGCTAACATTTACCACAAAAAAACTCTTTCACCAAATGCTGGGAAGAACATTTTAAGCAGCTTTCGACTGGCCCCAGGCAACCGCACACACACACAAATTATCACGCGCACAATCACATCCAAACAGGCCCACACACACACACACACACGACAACACACAAACAAACACACACACACACACACATATATATATATATATTCTTTCACAATTTCTGATGTTTTATATATATATAGTGTGCTCCCTGCTTTCAAAATTCCTTGTTGGAATGTAGGCGGTGGAGACACACACAGAGTAAAGGATGATCTCCCTTGCTCATGACGTAATTTCTATGCATTCTCACTTTTGACGTCATTCTATATTTAACTTTTCTTTAAAAGTACAAGCGATCGAGTGCACATTTTGGCATTTTTAGCAGCGCTCTCATTATAAATTTCTATATACATATATATATACGGCTTGTGTGTGTCTGTGTGTGTGTGTTCGCGATGCACGGCCAAAGTTCTCGATGGATCTGCTTCAAATTTGGTGGGCATATTCAGGTAGACCCCGGACACAACCTGGTCGATGAGAATTTTCAACACGTGCTCTCGGCGCGCAGCGCTGAACCGATTTTAGTTTTTCTGTAGATCCACTACATCCATTCCCAGTAACTCTTCCTTATCTTCTCCAGTGCTTTGCGTTTATCTCCATTCCTTCGTGTGGCGTTAATCCATATTCCCGTTACTATTTTTAGAAGGTCACTGTCCACAACGCTCAATCCATATTCCCGTTACTATTTTTAGAAGGTCACTGTCCACAACGCTTTCATCCCGGCAAAGCCGGGTATTACTCTTCCTTATCTTCTCCAGTGTTTTGCGCGTTTATCTCCCTTCCTTCGTGCGGGCGAAGCCGGGTATTCGGCTCTACTTCTTCCCGGCGAAGCCGGCTACCCGGCGAAGCGGGTATTTATCTAGTATATATATACACACACACACACACACACACACACACACACACACACACACACACACACACACACACAGGGCATGCTAGGGAGAGAGAGAGCGGGAAAGAAAAGGAGAGTTCTAACACGTTAAGAAATGTACACAACAATTCCCTCTTACTTTCCACAATCAAGAAGGTGGCCCAATTGCATTCACTGACTAGCCTGTCTGTCTGTCAGTGTGCGTGTGTGTGTGTGTGTGTGTGTGTGTGTGTATATATATATATATATATATGTGTGTGTGTGTGTGTGTGTGTTTGTGTGTGTGTGTGTGTCTGTCTGTCTGTCTGTCTGTCTGTCTGTTTTTCTAATTACCGTACACTGTCTGTGTACTATTCTTTTTGCGTGTGCATGGCGAGGGAGAAAGCCTTTAGGTCTCGAATATCATATTTACAAAGGAGTATTTTTTTTATAAAATAAAAAAACGGGAAAAAAGAAGAGAAAAAATTAGCTTTGCGTGAATTGATAAATTAATTTTTTTTAAAGAATAAGCAAATAAATAAACACCAACTGAATAAAGAATGAATCAATCCATCAATTCGAGAGACAAACAAACAGACAGGCATACAGAGAAACAGGTGAACAGAATAACCTGCCAGAAAAAGAGCACAACATTTAAAAGCCTGTAATTGTGGATCCTTTCTAAAATAAATATCTATCTCTCCGAGCGAGTATGGATCTTTCTTGTAACCTGCTATCCTGTAAAAGATCCATGCGATACGCAGATGCTCTCTGAGGACCAAACAACACACACATAATAAGTGTAAATGTCTAATAAAGACATCCATTTAATATTTTTATATGAATGAATCATTCCAAATCACTAAAACAGTTGACTGCCTGATGAAGACAAATGGTATTCACTCGCCCACTTGTTCTGTCCGCTAACGCTTACGAAGTTACTAGCTTGTACGATCAATTCATACATATATACACTGTAGCTTGTACGATCAATTCATACATATATACACTGTAGCTTGTACGATCAATTCATACATATATACACTGTAGCTTGTACGATCAATTCATACATATATACACTGTAGCTTGTACGATCAATTCATACATATATACACTGTAGCTAGTACGATCAATTCATACATATATACACTGTAGCTAGTACGATCAATTCATACATATATACACTGTAGCTTGTACGATCAATTCATACATATATACACTGTAGCTAGTACGATCAATTCATACATATATACACTGTAGCTTGTACGATCAATTCATACATATATACACTGTAGCTAGTACGATCAATTCATACATATATACACTGTAGCTAGTACGATCAATTCATACATATACACTGTAGCTTGTACGATCAATGCGTACATATAAAGCACTGTAGCTTGTACGATCAATGCATACATACATACACTGTAGCTTGTACGATATCAATTCATACATATATACACTGTAGCTAGTACGATCAATGCATACATATATACACTGTAGCTTGTACGATCAATTCATACATATATACACTGGCGCGCCGTCCTTGGCATGAGAAACAGATGCCCACATGCCGGGTTTGAATAACATAGACAATTTATTTACAGACCACACTAAATCCGGTAAGATCAAGGCAAATCATCCGCCTTGAAAACAAAAGCCATCCCGGTCCAGATGTTGTAGAAATTGGCGGTCTATCAGCATGTTGAAACAGAAAAATGCTATTCCCCACGGACACAATCCTGTTTTTTCACCATCAAAGAGATCCAGAGTCGAAGAGCTACTGCCAGTATAAACGGAAAACATATATTGAATATGAAGTCTATCGTTTTCCAGAATATTACGTTCTACAGCGGCCAGGTAGGACTGAGTACTCTAGAACGAAACTGCACCTGGATTAAATATGGCCTTCCAGTTAGAAAAAGAGGAATTTCTAGAGCAAAAACAAATACATCAGCATCTCACTGAAGAAAGACACTTTTCGCACAAATACCTTTCAACACAACATCACTCTCATAAACGGCATTTTTTCAGAATCGTTTTCTGCGGCCAAGGTCACATATTTTCGTCATGTTTTCCTCTCTTCTATCTCTTCAAAGTACATGTACACACACCATCAAAGCTCGCTTTAGGCATAGGCAGGAATTTCTCACGACCTGTGAAATCAGTGTTATCTTCCCCTTCTTTCACAAACTGTCCAAAGCTCTGTTAAAGCATGATGGAGAATTTGTTTGCGACCTCTCGGAAAGTCCTTCTTGACACTTCAGAAGATGATCCTTGTAAGCCGAGGTTTGTGTGTGCTAGAGCATCTTCTGTGTGCGACCTTCAAAAGGTGTTGCAAGTTGTTTGGGTTTGTGGGGAGTTTGTTTTGTTTGGCCAAGTAGTTAAGGTACGTCACGGCGAAAGGTGTAAATGGGCAGGTGAAAATCAAAGCCTTGAGCCCTTGACGCAAACGAAAAAGAAAAGAAAAAACAATCAATCCAAAACAAATAAAACAAAATTGTTATGGGCTACCCTCTAACATACAGAACAGAGCACAGAGGAAGCTACGCGTTCAATTTGCAAGTCTTGGGGCAAGAACGCATGCGCAGCATAAATCCGCCTATCTCAAATGTTATCGTTTCTGATTATGTTTCAGTCAAAGAAGCGAAGAAGACAAAATCATTTTCTGTTCCAGACATATTCGAGCATGGTATGCAGTCAGTCTCTTAATTACTTTAAAAATAATATTCAATTCACCCCACGTGCAAAATTAACCCGTCAAAAATGCCAATGATAGTACGGATGCTTCTTTCAATAAATGTGTAATGATCGTCATGTTTGGTATTAAACAAAACCAAAAAAATCGTTACTACGTCTGTTGTCGTAGAGCTTTTCTGTCATTAGACATCAGGGTAAGATGAGTTCGACGTGGGCATCAAATATAAATGCAGATGAAGGTTAAATCCTTTACCAGAAAACAAAACAACAAGCGCACGTGCTGTCCCTAAATAAAACTAATGAGGATAAGAGATAAATACAATAGACACAACAGAATATTGTTCTGCCTTTCAATACACGTGAACCAACATTCAAAGGACACAAGCTGAAACGTGCAAGCATTTTTCTTTAAATATCTTTTTGATTTAATTTTTTAATAGTAATGACTTTCATTAACAAACAAAAAATATAGTTTTCCAGGTTCTGTAAAAAATGTATAAATGCGCCTAACAGAACTTGTCATTTGTTTGTATATTTCGTTGCGAGTCCAGTATATTAGGTATTACTCTTAGAACTAAACTAAGTAACACAACACTTACGCTCGAAACATAAAACTGAATAATCAACACACCAGCTTAATCTCCGAGTGACCCCTAACACTCTTACAAGTTGTCCAGTCACCATAAGAGGGTTTGTATAGCCTTGTACGTGATGAAGTCGCGTAGGACCTCGATCTCGTGATCTCCATTCATTACTAAGGATGGTATCTACTGGTGTCTTTACTGATTAGCCATTGGTTGAGTAACGCTCACTTGACCTCTCAAGGTCATTTTAAATGAACAGCAGTTATAGTCATTATAAGACCGGCACGGTTGGCCTAGTGGTAAGGCGTCCGCCCCGTGATCGGGAGGTCGTGGGTTCGAACCCCGGCCGGGTCATACCTAAGATTTTAAAATTGGCAATCTAGTGGCTGCTCCGCCTGGCGTCTGGCATTATGGGGTTAGTGCTAGGACTGGTTGATCCGGTGTCAGAATAATGTGACTGGGTGAGACATGAAGCCTGTGCTGCGACTTCTGTCTTGTGTGTGGCGCACGTTAAATGTCAAAGCAGCACAGCCCTGATATGGCCCTTCGTGGTCGGCTGGGCGTTAAGCAAACAAACAAACAAATATAGTCATTATGAAGTGGAAGGTTGTGGACAAAAATATTTAAAACGAAATGTGATAAGTTCCCCTTTGCAAATGTTGAGTTGCACTTGTCATGATTCGTTCTTACCTTTCTTTTCCTGTTTTTCTTTCTTGAAATCGGGGTAATACTTTAATGTTTGTTTGTTTGTTTGTTTGTTTGTTTGTTTGTTTAACATCAGACAGCACCCAAAACGGCTTTTTCCAAATGAGCGCAGAATTTGAAACGCTGAGTATTTGGCCATTAATTGTAAACGTTCAGTTGATGCATCTGAACACAAATAGATAGCGTGAAGCACGTTACTTGCGTGACGTACTAAAGAATGTCGATATACATCCGTAATAATTCTTATGATGATGGCACTCAGTCATATGAGCATTTGGGAAATTAGGACAGCTACCATATTGGTAATAGAAGTCATATGAGGTAAATGCATTTCTAGCCATGCCTTCGCAGGGCCCATGGCTGTCATAACTGCGTTAACGTTAGACGCAGACCGCTCTCTCTCTCTCTCTCTCTCTCTCTCTCTCTCTCTCTCTCTCTCTCTCTCTCTCTCTCTCTCTCTCTCTCTCTCTCTCTCTCTTTCTCTCTCTCTCTCTTTCTCTCTCTCTTTCTCTCTCTCTCTTTCTCTCTCTCTCTCTCTCTCTCTCAGCTCTCTCTCTCTCTCTCTCAGCTCTCTCTCTCTCAGCTCTCTCTCTATCTCTCTCTCTCTCTCAGCTCTCTCTCTCTCAGCTCTCTCTCTCTCAGCTCTCTCTCTCTCTCTCAGCTCTCTCTCTCTCTCTCTCTCTCTCTCTCTCTCTCTCTCTCTCTCTCTCTCTCTCTCTCTCTCTCTCTCTCTCTCTCTCTCTCATTTGCTCTCCCACATGTAAGTGAAACTGATATTTCTAAACCATGTGTGGCTGAAATAAAAAAAAATAAAAAACATACACGACCTACATCACCAAATAAACGTGTCCTTCATTACAAAAATCTCCTTTTGTAACTTCTTCTGCAAACAAGCAGGCCCGATAAACGTGTGAACATACTCACAACAGCGTGTTGCTCCTATTTATAATTTTCCAAAAATAAGCTAAGGTTATTGAGTCTGGGGGGAAAAAACAAGACAGACGATGACATGTCTTGCAAAAAACAGGGCCAAGAGTTCAAAAGCTTACGTGAATGACAAAAATACACACTAGTATGCGGCATAAGGCGACAAGAAGTAATCTGATGTTGGCAAAGACTATATCAACGGAAGCATGGGGTTGTAAGAATTGGTGAAAAGAGGCGGAGATGAGGGGGGGGGGGGTGCGGAATGAGGTGGTGGTGGAGTCAGGGTCGGTAGGTGTGTGATAGATTGAAGGAAACACACCATAAAGCTTCGAATACCCTGTGCTGCAAACTCATCGAAGTTAAACGCATTTAGCACAACAAAAACAAAACAGCCACAAGCTTTCATTTGTCCACATAAAAGAAAACGCACAATAGATATTTGTATTTTTGTCGGTTAGTATGCATACATACATGTACATTTCCATTTTTTTGAATTTCTATAACGAGAAACGAGCAAAAGGGTGAAAAACAAAAGAGTCCAGTGTTAATGAACTGACACATTTGAATACATTGAGAAACGTGGCGGGAGGGGGGGGGATGCTAATTAGTTTCACAAAGTACTCAAACTTTTGTTTCGTTTGTTATAGTCAGCTGTACTACTCTTAATACATATATTTGAATGAATACGCGCACATTTTTCGACACTGGGGCCTTCAAAGGCTACAAGACACATGCAAAGACATACACGGAAAAAAGAAGAAATTCCTAGAGCAACCAGAACTAAAATGAGAGTAAAATGCTATTTTCAGGGTGGGCCATAAAAAGTGTCCACATTTAATTTGTTAATATTTTTCCTGTAAAGTGATATTTTCTTTTCTGTTTCAGATAGAATTTGAGACAAGCATCTTAGAATTCTTTTAAAGCCTGAATGGATCGCATTCCAGTACAGGAAAGGACCAAAATCGTTGAACTTTACTTTGCTACCAATTCTGTGGTTCTCGCCCAGCGCGCTTGTCGGAGAGAGTTCCCTGGCACACACTGTCCATGTGCGAGAACTGTGAAGCGCCTCGTGGATAAATTCAGGAACACTGGTAGTCTCGCAGATAACAATAAAGGACACAAGAAAAAAGGGTTGATCAGAGATCAACAGGGCCAAAACATGTTGTAGAACATGGGGGGGGGGGGAGGGGGATTAGTTGTGTGTGCGACTTTGAAAACGTAAAATGGAACTCCGCATAAAGAACGTTCCAACGTAAAATCAAACTAACTCCTTTATACCGTATTTTGCCATGTTTAGGCACGGTCATGAAAGGGGTTCCAATGGTGCAGCCATAGTCGTATTTTTAGAGTATGCACAAACACACGCCTCATCCCCTAGATCATTGGTGACCTGAAGAAAGCAGTTAGAGCTGGGTTCAAGGCCATGCCTATTCAGGAAAGCTTCCGCGCCATTGACAATTTCGGAGGTGTAATTTGATAACACCTCAGTTTTGGAGAAAAGGTAAATGTCCGACCATTTTACCTATAGACTCGAAACTTTGTAGAATGGTCGTGGACGAACTAAAGTTCATGCACAACAGCTATCAAAATATTTGTTGAATTCAAATGACTGAAAAAATAACCCCTTCGTTGTAAAGTTTCACTTGCGCAATATGCGCAAATTTAATCAATGATATGAACGCATTCATCCATGGGAAATGTCCTGATCCTGCCTGCAATTGCTGTATTGAAGGCATTGTTTGTCTAATGTTGATTAATGTATACTATGTCATTTGAATTACCCCATCCACTCAAATACAGAAAAATGAACGACTGAAACGGGAATCAAAGGTTAGAGCAGCAATGCAACTTCAATCACGGTATCATCAGTGGAAGAAAAGTGACTAAAAAGGAGGAAGCACCAATCCACACATAATCACAGTAACATGTAACACAAGGTGACTCGGATGAAGCAGCCACCCAACTAATGTATTATGACAATGAGCAATCTGCACATAACATAAAACCATCAAAGCGATGTTCCTTAAAATAAAATGGTATCCAGGTCACTTGGGTTCAGTTATGTCATAGCATAAAACAGCTCACTGCTCCCATGAATTGTTCTGAGCCTTGCAATGATAAGTAAAGCAATGAGAGCAGATCTGATGCAGTGCACTGTCAATCATTGGCCGGCTGAAATATACTGCAATCTTGATGCAAATTACCATGTAATTTTCTTGGTGATATGGTCATCACTGCAGGCAGTAAAAGATCACCCAACGTTTTGCAATAAAGAACAATGAAGTTATTAGTCGAACAAAAAATAAACAGACGAATAAAGATTGAAAATTGTCAAATGCAATGGGGCTGGATCTCCCTGTTGAAGAACTTTGAGCAAAAGACCACAAATGAGCTAACAAAGAATACTGTACGAAAGTACGAAATGTTACATGCACTGCAAGATCTCCCTGTTGAGAAACTTTGAGTAAAAGATACCCATTTTATTGCAAAGAAGACATACAGAGTAACATGTATATGAACAGAGTGCAAAGAATTCAAACAAAGAAGACCCGACATTTTTAAAATTATGTCAAATGCAGAGTGGCGGAAAATGTGTTTCGTGAGGAACTTACAGCACACACAAACACAACTATTTGCAAAGTGTAAAAACAACACGAAGAGAGTGAGAAGAACGAGTAACAATTAAAAACATTGCAAGAAATAACAAAATGTCATATGCAGTGACGATTCTGCTGCGGAACTTTTAGTTTTAGTAACAAGTTACGAAGTTCCTGTAAATAGTTAACACGGTGTTCAAACAACATGAACAAAATGAGAAAAAGAGCAAAATAAATGCAATGGTGACAGTTCTTCGCGTACAGAAATGTTCAGTGTGTCGGTGACCAAAACAAGGAATTCTTGTGAAACCTAGACATATTGCATAACACCAGCGGCGGAGCACGCAAGAATAATGGTTCGATATGAAGACTCGACAGAGTAAACCCTATCATTATCTCCAGAGCGCTTCCAGTAGAGGCTGCCCGCGCTCGTTCACTGATACAAAAAGGTACCAAGTGTCGGTGTCTAACTGTCCCAGGCTCAGCGGGAGAGTTGCTTTGTCATAACCCCCTCCACTTCTGTTGTTTCAATGCCGGGGTGAGGTCAACGGTCAATCACAGCCCACCCCAGTCGCGAGACACTCAGCTGGTCGTGGTGTGTGAGTGTATATGTGTGTATGTGTGTGTGTGTCTGTGTGTGTATGTGTGTGTTTTAAATTCATAGATTACAAGCGTGAGCTTGAAGTCACAAAAAGAGGGGAGGCAACTCGGTCGTGTAAGTCAGTGATGTCGCTCAGTTGCCCAGTATCATGAGTATGCATTTTGAACAAGTGTGAACAAGCGCAGAACACACGCTCTAAAAATTATTATTAAAAACTAATTCGACCTTAAAAAATGTGTCAACTGACACTTGCACTCCAGAAGGATTTCACAAAAATAGGAGACCAAGAAAAATATAATCTAATATACTCGCCGCAAGCGGAGCCTGAACCCCGGACTACATTGTTCGCAGCGCATCGCCTAAACCGTTAGGCCACCAAACCTTCGCTCATGACAGGCAATAAATTATAAAAATATAAAAACTGGTTGAATTTTATTTACATGGACATTTGTCGTTTGTCACCCATCGCATTTTATAAAGCGCCCTTGAATAGCACAAATACACGATCATAAAGCATTATCATGTCCGGGGATCCAAAAAAAAAAGAAGGCCGACATAAGCGCATGCGCAAACGCCTGCCGACACCCATAAGCTTTCAGCTATACATACATGTGAGCCAACGCCAGCGTAGTACTAGGGCTCATGGCCCTAGAATAACCCTGAATTTATCCACGAGGCGCTTCACAGTTCTCGCACATGGACAGTGTGTGCCAGGGAACTTTCTCCAAAAAGCGCGCTGGGCGAGAACCACAGAATTGGTAGCAAAGTAAAGTTCAACGATTTTGGTTCTTTCCTGCACTGGAATGCGATCCATTCAGGCTTTAAAAGAATTCTAAGATGCTTGTCTCAAATTCTATCTGAAACAGAAAAGAAAATATCACTTTGCAGGAAAAATATTAACAAATTAAATGTGGACACTTTTTATGGCTCACCCTGTATATATGTGAACAACTCATGAGTTTCTGTCTAATCTCTCTATATGCTAAAGATATGACGGGATTTAAGTCTGTCTGTCTGTCTGTCTGTCTGTCTCTGTCTCTGTCTGTTTCTGTCTCTGTCTCTCTGTCTCTGTCTCTGTCTCTGTCTCTGTCTCTCTGTCTCTCTCTCTCGTCCTATTTGCATTTTCCCCATTTGTTTTGTTTAATCTAATGAACACTTTTTGTCAAAAGCGGCCTACCTTTATTTTCACGGTACACCCTTCATAAAATAATCTGGTCTTCTGTTTAGAAAGAGAGGATGCATGTCACTAGTCTAACAAAGGCTACTGGTAACGCGAAGAAAGGATTGAATTCACCGAACGACCATTATTTGTTAAATTACTTCTGAGAGTGAAACAAAAAATGAACCAACAGGTAAACAGTTGAAAAAGACGGATGCAGAGGTACGATGATAGAGATCGAAAAGTTTAAGTAAAGAAAGGATTGAGACTGCCTGATTTGGGTCAATCACATGTTCACATTCTTTTCCGGGAGGAAAGTCGGTAAGGCAGCATAATTACAAAAACACGCTAACAAAAAAAGCAAACCGTGAACTTTTGAGAAAGAAGTTTAAACGCGACACAGGGTCACAACAAAAATAGAGACGAGGATCGGGGAGATGCTGTGGAAAGGAGGGCGGAGAGGGAAAGTGGGGAGCGAGTGACGGCGGTGGGGGGGGGGGGTGTGGGGATGTTGGACCACTGGTAAAAGACAGCAGAAGGGCATTAGCAAAATGGAGGGAGAGGGAGGGAGGTAGAGGGCAAGGAGAGGGAGGGGGTAGAGGGCAAGGAGAAAGTTTTTAGCCAACAAAAACAAAACAAAAAACGTGTAACCACATGCTGCCCTGACCCACGGCGATTCGCAGTCGACTCAGGGATTCGAACCGCAGGCAACAAAAGGAAGCCGTTTGTCACTAAACAGTCAGCGTGTGTGACAACACGCCGCCAACACAGACGGCAAGCAGAGGGTTCGAACCCGAGACCGTATCGCTTCAGAACTTCAACTCTTCACTTTTCGCGTCCTACTGCGAACTGGACCCTCACTGGACATCAAACTCAGAAACTAGGACGGGATCGAGCAGGAAACTTCGATATTTGATTACAACAAAGTCCAGTTTCCGCAAAAGAGTACAAAGTAGAACAATACTTCAACGTAAGGCTGTGTTGACAACGGGTCTTTGATGTCCACGCAACAATGTCAAAAACAAACCTTTGATGATTGTGTGTACAGCAATGTTCAAAACAACACTTTGATGTGTGTCAGCAACAAACTTCACTTTACTTCACTCGTATTATTCTCACCACCGGGAGTGCTTTACAATTCTGAACAACGTCCCAGCGTGAGATATTCAACAATTAATGTTCACGCGGTGGTGTAATACAATACAGCAAGACCTTGGGAAAATTGTCAACAGTTCTGTTGATTTGTACAACCCGACCCCCTGTCGTTTGTAAATACGGCAGTAGCTTTTAAAGAGGATTCCGTCTCATTAAGCGTCTTATTTCTCTGATTAACAGATTAATTAGCAGGACGTGCGCAGTCACGTTGTTATGTTTTGGACTTGTCCTTCACCTGTACCAGTGAATTGACTTTTTCTTGATCCCTGTAGGTGAAATTTACGCCAAGATGTTTTTGCTGTGGTGAAGTGTAAACTGTGATAAAAATAAATATTCCGGCCATCATGGATTTCCTGAGAAACAATTGGTCTTCATCACCTAAACGGATATCTACTATTCCAACCACAATGAGGTACGTAATACAGCCTGATCACAACTTTTATTTCAGTTGATATATTTTTGCCGCAGTGTTTAATGGCAACTTGCATGAATGATTTTGTTTAATGCAATGCTGTAGCTGATATCTTTGTATGTTATCAGATTGATAAATTACTTGTGAATGTTTCCTTAGATTGTTTAACTCGTCTGAAAATATTGACAAAGACGAAAGAGTCAGGGAGACCGCGAGATTACTCAAAAAAGAAGCCAATAATATCGAATACCTGCTTATGACTAAAGCCAAAGTGTCAAGAATACCACTTGGTTATGAGAGAAGTCAGGCGACGTGCGTGGGATTGAATCAGTGGCCCAACATTTTTTTTATATATCTAATCCGTATTTTATTTTCATGAAAAGAGGTTTACGCTACATTTTAGCTTTGTCGACAATATTGCTGTAAAATTGAAACTCAAGAGTACCATGCCCATAGACAGCATTTAACAACTTTTAATAAAAAGATAAGAAATGAAAGTCCCTGATCGGAAGCCTCATTGTTACTGTGTGCTATGAACATGTTTTGGTTCGAGCAGAAGCAATGTGCATTTTGCATTAATATGGGGGGGGGGGGGGGGGGGGGAGTACAGATATATTTTGTATCTGTTTTCTAAATTAAAAAAAATAACGGATAGATCGTAGTCTTCAATTCTAATTCGTATACTGACAAAATGCGGAGAACAAATCCATACCAAAGACTCGATAAACTTTCACTGAATCTGTAACCAGTAAAAGGTCACAATGTCATATCACCACTTCGATTCTGTCTTTTTTTCAGGTCACTAAGGATACACCCTTCAGAAATCCACACAAAGATCTACTAACCTAGATACTCAAGAAACAGGAGAAAGTACCCACTCAGACTAGTCGAGATGTATCCCTCGTTGCAAAACCTACTCCTGACCTACTTAACCTTCGTCTTCAGTCCTGCCGCACGTGCGGTTTTACTGATCCGCCCTTTTCTCAACAAGCCCATCCGAATAGACACACCCAAGCATAATTTCTGGCCCTATGTTCCCATCTCGGAACCAGAGAGGAGAGAAAACGAGACCTATTTTAAAAAGCCTGACCACAATTTCTGGCCATACATTCCCGTGAAAACGCCTAATTGGGCCAACTCGACGTATTTCGATGTGCCACGTCACAACTTCTGGCCCTTTATTCCTGTGGTTCCGCCTGGCCGTAATGGAACCAAGCCTATACCTGTCACCCCGCCCGGCCCGTTTCCTACGTTACCCGGCCCTACGACTGGTGAGTTTTTGTGAGGGGATTTGGTTGACTGAGTGTGAGTTGGAGGAGAAAGGGGGTGGGAGGGCGAAGGGGTAGGGGTAGTGTGTGCGTGGGGGAAGAAGAGGGGGGGGGGAGGGAATACCTGTCTTACCGTCTGTCTGTATATGGCTGTATTAATGTCTGTATGTGTTAATGTGTGTATGTCACACGCTTTCCTTCTTTGCCACTACTAAAGCAAACGTGTGCAAGATTGTAGGGGAAGGGCTCCTAATATGGACCACCTCTTGATCTGACAAACTAACGGCGCTAGAGCGCTAAAAACAATTTCATTCGCTGTATTCACCCTATCTGGATAACTTGCGCATGTCAAAACAGTTGCAGAAACACAAACCTTAAAACCATTAGGCTTTTTATCTTTTTTTTCACTTTTGGCAGCGTTCACTCTAACTTTGACGCCTAAAACGGACTCGTTTCTGTCCACAGCCAAAGCTTTTATCACACAAAAATTGCTATATATGACAACTAAGACCGTATTTGTTACATTTTAGCAGTATTGACCCCGAGTTTCTACTGCAAACAAAAAATAATAGCAAAATCTCAAAGCATGTGTATGTTACCTAATATGGAGCACCTTCAACAAAAAGAAGAAAATAAAAGCTAAAGACTGGTTTCATTAATTCTTTATGAAGCTTGCTAAACATAACCTATAACTAGCCCTCGAGCTTTCAAAAAAATATATCAAATTGTGTTCTTTTTGCGGAAGTTGATAATTTCACTTATTTTCACTCTGTTTTTGATATGCTTCTTTAGTTTCCTGATGTGCTTCAAATAATGCTCTCATCAACACGAAACAGATACATCTAAAGCATATTTGAATTAGTTTGACATGCACAATAAGTTGTATCATGTTATTTTGAAGTATAGGGGGCTTTTGACAGTCACGATTCGTGAAGGCCGCTTCACTGGTCCATATTAGGAGCCTGGGCGCCAAACTATGGACCCTTTGGGATTTTTTCTGTATTTAATTTTTGCTGAATGTCTATCAAAGCTATTTCACTCTAATTAGGCCTAACGGTTCACTTAAGAGATAAGGACTACCAAACACAAAATGAAACTTCTTCGCAAGAAAACAAGCTAGTTATTAGCATGAAACAAAAAGTGGTCCATATTAGGAGCCCTTCCCCTATGTTACACGCTTTGGAGCATGTGCAAGAACGGATTCAAACTCGAAATCGTCCATCCAAAAGCCCCAAAATGCACACACGACTTTTATTTCTCCTGCCGTTATCGTTTCTTCTATTTACAAATTCTTCAACGCTGAGAATACTGAGAACGGCATCCCAGACGACAGAACTATTTCCATACGCGAATTTAGCTGCCCTTGGAAAGCGGCTCGCTCAGGAGGCCTGTTAGTCTGAAACTAGAAGGACAGAGTTCTGAACATAGATGACAAAGACCCCTAAAAAAACAAACATTTCGCGGATGCAGACACAGAAAGACGTCATGAAGAATGCGATGCTTCAAAAGATACAGACTGTGACGATGACTCGGACGTCATTCACATATACCGAGACGTCATTCATAGTTGTTCGTTCACTTCCGTCAAAAAGTAGATATCTCCACAATGGCTGCTCCTGTGTTTATGTTTGTCAAGCTTGAGTACGTAAAACGTGTTTGTTCCCTCCTTTGTCAAAGTTGTGAGACATAAATGCTATTCAGACTTGGTCGTGTGACAGAGTTTTTTTTCCACACTCGATTAGCTGATGTCTAACTCAGCCTCGCGGCTTCGTCAGACAATCAACGTAATCTCGTGTGGAAGAAAACGTCTGTCGCACGACCAAGTCTGAATAGCAGGTAATGTCTGTCTGTCCGTGTGTCTTTCTGTCTGTCTGTCTGTCTGTCTGTCTGTATGTCTGCCGGCCTGCCTGCCTGCCAATCGGTCTGTTTGCCTATGACCTGTTGGTCATCTAATGTCAGAATGTTCTATACTACCATTCATCAACAAAACTAGAAACTGGGTATAAGCGTTTGAGCGCAGATCTCCTTGATGAAGCCGTTACATGTACAACTAGTCCTATGCCTGGAGAGGTCCTCAATTCCCCTACCATAATGAGCAAACAGAATAATTATACATGAAGTACTGTCGAAACCGAGTAACATTCAACACAGACGCCACTAAAAAGCTTCTTTTTAATGACGAGTAGTATGAATGAAAGGCTACGCGTACTTTGTGAGTATCATCAATACACTGTCTTTTCTTACAGTCAGAAGTATACATACGTGTGCACTATGCTAAATGTGACCCTCCACCACGAAATGAGTTGCATGTCACCTCGCGCGGTTCTGCGCTAGGCTTAATATAAGTCCGGGGAGTGTCTGGTAACAGTGTGCGGGTCAGCTTAGTCACAGGCTTATAACTCAAACAGTTTTTGCTCTTTTCTAAAACGGTTTTAACCACTGGATAGAGCATACAAAACTCGTTAGGAAAATGTAAAATATGAAAATCATGCAAAGATGACATGCGACTCATTCCGTTGTGGAGGGTCGCAAATATATCCTTCTGATTGTTTACACGGGCAGTAGGGTGCTTTTAATCTGATCCAAGCGCCCTGGATCTTAATGGCACTGTCCTTCCTGTGTGACGACGTTGGTGCACCATCTCTGGCCAGGCTTTTACTTGGGATAAGGACATCCCTCCACACACACACACACACACACACACACACACACACACACACACACACACACACACACACACACACACACACACACACACACAAAATCAACATCCGGCGACTTCCTGTGCTGAGTCGGAATTGTGTAATCATAATTTCGTAGATTGAAATTGGTGGCTTTTACAAAATTATTAATAAGGACATCCCTCCACACACACACACACACACACACACACACACACACACACACTGACACACACACACACACACACACACACACACACACACACACACACACACACACACACAATCAACATCCGGACTGCTTGGAGTTTGTCATCAATAAATTTCGCAGATTGAAAATGGTGGCTTTTACGAAATTAATTAATTTAAACATTTCCACTTTGTGCAAAAAGCAGCCAGACTGTTGGTTTTGGGTAAATGTCCAAATAGAGGGTTGGCCTTATTCCATGTAAAAGCCTGCATGGCCAGATCTGAGATGGTGAGCCGAATCATTTACAAGGGAAGAGCTTTGCCTTCAAGTTCTTTCCGGCGTTCCCATGCAGGTTATGACTACGGAGAAGTGATCTACAAATCCATCCTGTTCTACGAAGCACAGAGGTCCGGGTGGCTACCCGACGACAGAAAGGTCACGTGGCGAGGTCACTCCGCCCTGGAGGACAGGGGGGAATATGGAGAGGATCTGACTGGTGGATGGTATGATGGTAAGTCTTTGAATCTTTTAGTGGCTAGGTTGGTTGTTCTTTTTCGCTTTGATTTGCGGTTTCCTTAATTCCAAAAACAGAGAGACTGCTAACGTCTCAAAATCAAACATAAAACAAGACGCGTAAGGCGAAATTACTACATTTAGTCAAGCTGTGGAACGCACAGAATGAAACTGAACGCACTGCATTTTTTCACAATGACCGTAGTCCGCCGCTCGTGCAAAAGGCAGTGAAATCGACAAGCCTGTTTAGCGCGGTAGTGGTTGCGCTGTGCTGCATAGCACGCTTTTCTGTACCTCTCTTCGTTTTAACTTTCTGAGCGTGTTTTGAATCCAAACATATCATATCTATATGTTTTTGGAATGAGAAACCGA
Organism: Littorina saxatilis; assembly: GCF_037325665.1. Lineage (NCBI taxonomy): Eukaryota > Metazoa > Mollusca > Gastropoda > Littorinimorpha > Littorinidae > Littorina > Littorina saxatilis. The sequence continues at coordinate 25,485,940 of NC_090254.1, forward strand.
CAAGGAATAAGATGAAATTGTTTTTAAATCGATTCCGGACATTTTATTTTAATCATAATTTTTATATTTTTAATTTTCGGAGCTTGTTTTAAATCCAAATATAACATATTTATATGTTTTTGGAATCAGAAAATGATGAAGAATAAGATGAACGTAATTTTGGATCGTTTTGAAAAAAAAATTGTAATTACAATTTTCAGATTTTTAATGACCAAAGTCATTAATTAATTTTTAAGCCTCCAAGCTGAAATGCAATACCAAAGTCCGGCCTTCGTCGAAGATTGCTTGACCAAAATTGCAATCAATTTTATTGAAAAATGAGGGTGTGACAGTGCCGCCTCAACTTTTACAAAAAGCCGGATATGACGTCATCAAAGTCATTTATCAAAACAAAAAAAATGTCTGGGGATATCATACCCAGGAACGCTCATGTAAAATTTCATTAAGATCGGTCCAGTAGTTTAGTCTGAATCGCTCTACACACACACACAAAGACAGACAGACACACATACACACACACACACACACACACACACACACACACACACACACACACACACACACACACATACACCACGACCCTCGTCTCGATTCCCCCCTCTATGTTAAAACATTTAGTCAAAACTTGACTAAATGTAAAAAACAAGAATGGAAAGGTACTGTAACGGTTTGATTTTAACGCTTTTTCAGATAAGTTTTCACTTCTGTTATTTGTCTGCCTGGCTGTTGGCCCACTATAAAGGCCATTGGGACCATGTACCCATGACGTCTTAACGTCTTGTTTTGTTAACAATTAAAACGTTCCAGTACCACAACTTCATAACTATGAAATGTCCGTTTCTTTACAACTGCATAACCATGGAATGTCTGTTTTTCAACAGCCGGTGACTACGTGAAATTCGGATTCCCCATGGCAGGAGCTACGTCCATGTTACTGTTGGGGTTGATAGAGTTTCGTGATGCGTACCAGTCTGTCAACCTTCTGGAGGAAATGTACGACTGTGTGCGATGGCCTCTGGACTACTTCATGAAGGCGCACACTTCTCAGTACGAATTCTATGCCCAGGTGAGTGTGGGTCAATTGTGAAAGAATGTATTACTAAATGTGTGGGCGGTTGAAATGTACAACTGCGTGCGATGGCCTCTGGACTACTTCATACTTCTCAGTACGCATTCTATGCCCAGGTGAGTGTGAGTTAATTGTGAAAGAAAGTATTAGTAAATGTGTGGGCGGGTGAAATGAACGACTGTGTGCGATGGCCTCTGGACTACTTCATACTTCTCAGTACGCATTCTATGCCCAGGTGAGTGTGAGCTAATTGTGAAAGAAAGTATTAGTAAATGTGTGGGCGGGTGAAATGAACGACTGCGTGCGATGGCCTCTGCACTACTTCATGAAGGCGCATACTTCCCAGTGTGAGCTCCACGCTCAGGTGAGTGTAGATTAATAGACGATGTTCAGAAATAACTAAATAAGATGTTTATAGGTTGTGGAAGATGCTTGCCCTTGTGCGTGTGTGTGTGTGTGTGTTTTGTGTGTGTGTGTGTGTTTTGTGTGTGTGTTTGTGTTTTTGATTTTTATATTTAGTCAAGTTTTGACTAAATATTTTAACATCGAGGGGGAATCGAAACGAGGGTATGGTGTATGTGCGTGCGTGTGTGTGTGTGTGTGTGTAGAGCGATTCAGACTAAACTACTGGACCGATCTTTATGAAATTTGACATGAGAGTTCCTGGGTATGAAATCCCCGAACGTTTTTTTCATTTTTTTGATAAATGTCTTTGATGACGTCATATCCGGCTTTTCGTGAAAGTTGAGGCGGCACTGTCACGCCCTCATTTTTCAACCAAATTGGTTGAAATTTTGGTCAAGTAATCTTCGACGAAGCCCGGGGTTCGGTATTGCATTTCAGCTTGGTGGCTTAAAAATTAATTAATGACTTTGGTCATTAAAAATCTGAAAATTGTAAAAAAAAATAAAAATTTATAAAACGATTCAAATTTACGTTTATCTTATTCTCCATCATTTGCTGATTCCCAAAACATATAAATATGTTATATTCGGATTAAAAACAAGCTCTGAAAATTAAATATATAAAAATTATTATCAAAATTAAATTGTCCAAATCAATTTAAAAACACTTTCATCTTATTCCTTGTCGGTTCCTGATTCCAAAAACATATAGATATGATATGTTTGGATTAAAAACACGCTCAGAAAGTTAAAACAAAGAGAGGTACAGAAAAGCGTGCTATCCTTCTTAGCGCAACTACTACCCCGCTCTTCTTGTCAATTTCACTGCCTTTGCCATGAGCGGTGGACTGACGATGCTACGAGTATACGGTCTTGCTGAAAAATGGCAGCTACTTGACTAAATATTGTATTTTCGCCTTACGCGACTTGTCTCTTCTTTTCACATGGTTAAAAAAGACTCATGTCGTTGTGTTGACAATTTGTTTCACGTGCCTTTTTAAATATGAAAGACTATTAAGTATTGTCGAGATCGTAGAGGAGTTTTCATGTTTGCACCATTGTGACTTTTTTCACGTATTCTTCTTGTTTCTTAATGGGTTTCTTCTCTTCTTTTATTCTCTTTTTACATTTAGTCAAGTTATGACTAAATGTTTTAACATCGAGGGGGGAATCGAGACGAGGGTCGTGGTGTATGTGTGTGTGTGTGTGCGTGTGTGTGTAGAGCGATTCAGACTAAACTACTGGACCGATCTTTATGAAATTTGACATGAGAGTTCCTGGGTATGATATCCCCGGACGTGTTTTTCTTTTTTTCGATAAATGTCTTTGATGACGTCATATCCGGCTTTTTGTAAAAGTTGAGGCGGCACTGTCACACCCTCATTTTTCAATCAAATTGATTGAAATTTTGGCCAAGCAGTCTTCGACGAAGGCCGGACTTCGGTATTGCATTTCAGCTTGGTGGCTTAAAAATTGATCAATGACTTTGGTCATTAAAAATCTGAAAATTGTAAAAAACAAATCTTTTTATAAAACGATCCAAATTTACGTTAATCTTATTCTTTATCATGTTCTGATTCCAAAAACATATAAATATGTTGTATTTGGATGAAAAACAAGCTCTGAAAATAAAAAAATATAAAAAATATGATCAAAATTAAATTTCCGAAATCGATTTAAAAACAATTTCATCTTATTCCTTGTCGGTTCCTGATTCCAAAAACATATAGATATGATATGTTTGGATTAAAAACACGCCCAGAAAGTTAAAACGAAGAGAGGTACAGTAAAGCGTGCTATGAAGCACAGCGCAACCGCTGCCGCGCCAAACAGGCTCGTCACTTTCACTGCCTTTTGCACTAGCGGCGGACTACGTTCAGTTTCATTCTGTGAGTTCCACAGCTTGACTAAATGTAGTAATTTCGCCTTACGCGACTTGTTTGTTTTCCTTTAAACACGGAGGCAAGCTTCACGTAACATTGAAGGATTGCCTTAGTGTTTCGATGGAAACAAGGGAAAAGCACTCTTTCACAGTCCAATAAAACTTGAGATATTTCCGAACATTGTCTTTTGTGAAGGAAAATGTGAGTAAATGTGTGGGTGGGTGAAATGCACGACTGTGCACGATGAATCTGAGGCTATTTCATCAAGGCGCACACTTCACAGTGTGAGTTCCGTGCATAGTCGAGTGTGGGTTATAGTTGTGAAGGAATATGTGAGTACATGTGTGGGTGGGTGAAATGCGAGACTATATAGTACGATGAATTTGAGGCTATTTCATCAAGGAGCACACTTCACAGTGTGTGAGTTCCGTGCATAGTCGAGTGTGGGTTAGTTGTGAAGGAATAGGCTATGTGAGTACATGTGTGGGTGGGTGAAATGCGAGACTATGTACGATGAATTTGAGGCTATGTCATCAAGGCGCACACTTACTTCACAGTGCGAGTTTTACGCCAAAGTGAGTGTTGGTGAAGTTGGAGTAAGGTGGTAGACAGATGTGGGTAAAGACTGAATAAAGTATGACAATAGTATGATTATGTGAGTAAATTGTAAGTGATGTGTGAGAGAAATGTACGTCTGGCATTAGGGCTTACACTTCGTGCCATTTATCGAGTTTATCAATCCCCATCTGTCTTTTCTTGAAGAAGCTAAATATGAGCATTTGTTCCATTTTCTTCACATTGCCCCGTCCTCCTTCCTATACCCTCCCGCTTTATTTTCTCGCAAAAGTTGCACCTAACTTTTCTTCGCCCATTGGCAGGTAGCTGACCCCTACGTTGACCACAGCTACTGGGGCAGACCGGAGGACATGACGATGTACCGTCCAGCCTACAAACTGTCCCCTCAGGCCCCCGGAAGTGACGTCATTGGTGAAACAGCCGCCGCCCTCGCCGCCGGGGCCATTGCGTTTAAAAGTGTTGGTATGGAACTTTGCTTTAATTTTAGAGAAAAATCTGTATAAATGCAAAAAGCGATCTTATGTTCTGTGTATTAGTCATATTTTACTTGTTCCTAGCTTTTCGTTCCCCCTCGACCCTCCCCCCCCCCCCCCCCCCCCCTCCCCCTCCCCCTCCCCCTCCCGCTTCTTCTCCTCTTTTTTTTGTATTGATTTATTTCTTGTCCTCTTCCATCTAATCTTAGCTTCTCGATGTTATTTGTTCTTATTCTTTTCCTTTGTGTAATTAGTTTTCTTTCGCTCTCGGCGAAAGAGTGTGACTTTTTGATTTTAAATGTTGAACGCATTGTGAGGGTGTGTATGTGTGTGTGTGTGTGTGTGTGTGTGTGTGTGTGTGTGTGTGTGTGTGTGTGTGTGTGTGTGTGTGTGTGTGTGTGTGTGTGTGTGTGTGTGTGTGTGTGTGTGTGTGTGTGTGTGTGTGTGTGTGTGTGTGTATTCGGGAGACATGGGTGTGTTTTGTTGTAATTGTTTTATTTCTTTGAGTTTCTCTGTCTCTGTTACCTCATTTTTGTTTGAAGAGGGGGATTGTTTTTTTTCAAGATAATGTGTTCATGTGCTTGCTTGCTCATTCGATTTGTTTCGTGTTTCGTTTTGCGATACTTTCGTTTCTTTCCATTTGTTGATCGTTGTTCATTGTCGATTGTTGTTTACTTGCGCGTTCTGTTTTCTTAGTTGCTCTCGGTGTTTGAATGCTTTTCACTGTGAATTCGAACCTGTCTATATTAACGGCCAATGGTTGTAGTAAACAGGTGGTCGCCATGGAAATATGAATGTATAGAACAAAAAAACTCGCCAGAGAATTTTGGATTGGTTGTTGAGGGCATCGTTATCCAGAGGTAGTCGCCAGGATAGGTTCGACTGTATTTGTTTTCTCTTAGTCTTGTGTAGTTGGTTTTTCATCTGTTTCTTTTAGTTTTAAACATTGTTTGTGTGGTTGCAGACAAGGAATATTCAAACAAGCTGTTGCATCACGCGTCGGAACTGTTTGAGTTTGCTGACCGCTACAGGGGCTTGTACAGTGATTCGTTACCCATCGTGCAGGAATTCTACAGGTGCGTTTGCTAGCTGGTCGTCTTGACATATGGGACTTTTTTCTGCCGCTGCTAATGCGGCTGCCCTTCTTTTCCTTTCTCCGAGTGGGGCGGGCTGTCTGCAAATGACCTGGGTTTTTTCCTTAGTCTTTTCTGTCTTTGGTTTTTTTTTCTTCCTTTTTTCTAATCTTTCTGTCATTATTTGATGTTTTTTTGTTTCTCTCTCTCCTTCTTGCTACAAAGAATTTCAGAGTGCATCTTAGTTTTCTGCTTTCAGTTTTTGCCTGACGTATTTTCTTCTCTTTCTTTCTCTCTCTCTATCTCTTAATTGGGGATTTCACTCATCTCTGTTAGGTTTTCTTATCGTTTTTTGAGCTCGATCTTTTTTATCCCTTTTTTCAGTCGTCGTCGTCGTCGTCGTTGTTGTTGTTGTTGTTGTTGTTGTTGTTGTTGTTGTTGTTGTTGTTGTTGTTGTTGTTGTTGTTGTTGTTGTTGTTGTTGGTGGTGGTGGTGGTGTTGTTTTCCTCCCGCTCTTGTTCTTCTTGTTATTTTGTTGTTGTTGTCTTCTCTTTGTTCCTGTTCTTCTTCTCCTTTAAATTTTGTTTGTTTCTTCCCATTTTTTTCTTTCTGTCTATTTGTTTTTCTCTAGTTTTTCTCTCTGTCCTGTCCATTCTGTCTGTCTGTCTGTTTACCTCATTCTGTTTTTCTTTCTTCCTTCCTTCCTTTCTTCCTTCCTCCCTTCCGTTTGACCTGATAATAATCGTTTGTTTCTTATCTTCTTTTTTTTAAGTAATTTTAATAAATCTGCTTTCAGCTCCTCGGGATACAACGACGAACTTGCCTGGGCCGCGGCCTGGCTGTACAAGGCCACGGGAGATAAGCGCTACTTGAAGCAGGCAGAGGATAACTACATCAGTACAGAGTGCTGGGCCGTGTCTTGGGACGCGAAGGACTGTTTAGCAGCAGTAAGTTAGTTGTTGTTTTTTCGGTTGGTCGCTTGGTTGATTTTCTGAGCATGCAGAACGATTATTGAAATTGTCCTTGTTTCTTAAATGCCTCCTCTGTACGTTAGTTATATGTATAATTTTTCGGCGTGTTTTAGTTGTTCTCTGTTGTCTTGAAAGTGAGATAGTGTCGATAGGGGAAATTCTACAGGTCAGTTGTACAACGCAAACGTGTCTGAGTCTTCTGTTACCAAGTGGATCTTCTGCACTTTCAAGTAAATCTGCTATGATTTAAATCGTAGCTTTATCTTTTGTTTTGGGTTTTTAGTTATGGCGCTTGTGTATGCCTCTACTTGTCCAGCTTTATCGCTGTGCCGACAGACTGGAAAAGGCGAATACCACTTTAGTGTCTTATTTAAATATTATATCATGAACTGAATGTATTCTCAAGTAAAGACGAATTTTGCCTCAGTGTCTTATTTAAATCTGTAATAAACTGAGTTTACGTTTCAGTTGTTGCTGTACCAACTGACCGGGAAAGACGAATATTGCCTTAGTGTCTTATCTAAATCTATAATGAACTGAGTGTACGTTTCAGTTGTTGCTCTACGAACTGACCGACCGGGAAAGACGAAGAACACTTTAGTGTCTTATTCAAATCTATAATGAAGTGAGTGTACGTTACAGTTGTTGCTGTACAAACTGACCGGGAAAGATGAATACCGTCTCGACCTTGAGCGAACCTTCAGCGCCTGGATGCCTGGTGGCTCCGTGGATTACACACCCGAAGGGCTCGCTTTTCGAACACCCTGGGGACCGCTCAGGTACACAGGTAATAAGACATTTTGACCGCTCTACTCGTTATATCAGTCTAGGACCGGGGAGGGCAAAGGCAGCTAGGGAGAGGAGATGGTGTTAACCCGTGATTTGTAAAAATGTAAAAAAAAAAAAAAATAATAATTTCATGTCTTTCTTGTCTTATCGCTGAGAAATTCGGATCGCTTCCTCCCAGTGGAAAGCTAGCAGCAACAGAGTCGTGCTACCCCAAAGTCAAGGGATCCATTAGATTTTTTTTCTTTCTTTCCTTTATTGTCCCATTGCTGGGGAAGTCGGATCGCTTCCTCCCAGTGAAAAGCTAGCAGCAACAGAGTCGCGCTACCGCAGAGTCAAGGGATCCATTAGATATTTTGTTTCTTTCTTTTCTTTATTGTCCCATCGCTTGGAATTCGAATCGCTTCCTCCCAGTGGAAAGCTAGCAGCAAGAGAGTCGCGCTACCCCAAAGTCAAGGGATGTATTAGATTTTAATTTTTCATTTCTTTATTGTCCCATCGCAGGGAAATTCGGGTCGCTTCCTCCCAATGAAAAGCTAGCAGCAACAGAGTCGCGCTACCCCCCAAATCAAGGGATCGATTAGATTTTTTTCTCATTTCTTTACTAGATTGTCCCATCGCTGAGAAATTCAGATCGCTTCCTCCCAGTGGAAAGCTAGCAGCAACAGAGTCGCGCTACCCCAAAGTCAAAGGATCCATTTGAATTTATTTTCTTGCTTTTCGTTATTGTCCCATCGCTGGGAGATTCGGATCGCTTCCTCCCAGTCGAAAGCTAGCAGCATCAGAGTCGCGCTACCGCAGAGTCAAGGGATCCATTAGCTTTTTTTTTCTTTCTTTCTTTTCTCTATTGTCCCATCGCTTGGAATTTTCGGATCGCTTCCTCCCAGTAGAAAGCTAGCAGCAACTGAATCGCGCTACCCCAAAGTCAAGGGATCTATTAGATTTAAAAAAAACAATTCTTCATTGTTACATTGCTGGGAAATTCGGGTCGCTTCCTCCCAATGGAAAGCTAGCAGCAACAGGGTCGCGCTATCCCAAAGTCAAGGGATCCATTGAATTTTTTTTTCTCCATTTCTTTACTAGATTGTCCCATTGCTGGGAAATTCAGATCGCTTCCTCCAGGGGAAAGCTAGCAGCAACAGATCTAGAGTCGCGCTATCCCAAAGTCAAGGGATCCATTAGATTTTTTTTCTCCATTCTTTATGGTCCCATCGCTGGGAAATTCGGATCGCTTTCTCCCAGTGGAAAGCTATCAGCAACAGAGTCGCGCTACCCCAAAGTCAAGGGATCCATTAGATTTATTTTTTCATTTCTTTATTGCCTTTTTTTACATGCCTTTTATTATTATTGATATTTGTTGTTTAGAGCCTCTACGCTGAGTGGTAGAGGGTTGTTTGGGCCGGATAGGTAAAATATTACGATTGTTAGCATAACAAAGAAAACTAATCCAGCCTGCGAGTTGGGGAGGGGGGGGGGGGGGGGGGGGGTCGGACAATATAGAAATGGGAATATAAAAAAACCTAATAGATCCCTTGACTTTGTGGTAGCGCGACCCTGTTGCTGCTAGCTTTCCATTGGAAGGAAGCGATCCGAATTTCCCAGCGATGGGACAATATAGAAATGAAAAAAGTATACATGTATATATAATAGATTCCTTGACTTTGGGGTTGCGTGACTCTGTTGCTGCTAGCTTTCCACTTGGAGGAAGTGACCCGAATTTCCCAGCGATGAGACAATCTAGTATTGTACTGAAAAATCTAAAAATCTAATAGATCCATTGACTTTGGGGCAGCGCGACTCTGTTGCTGCTAGCTTTCCATTGGGAGGAAGGGACCCGAATTTCCAAGCGATGGGACAAGAAATACATACACAAAAATATATACAATAGATCCCTTGCCTTTTGGGGTAGCGCGACTCTGTTGCTGCTAGCTTTCCATTGGGAGGAAGCGACCCGAATTTCCCAGCGATGGAACAATCTAGTAATGAAAAAAAATCTGAACAAAAATCTAATAGATCCCTTGCCTTTTGGGGTAGCGCGACTCTGTTGCTGCTAGCTTTCCATTGGGAGGAAGCGACCCGAATTTCCCAGCGATGGAACAATAAAGAAATGGAAACAAATTCGAATACATCCCTTGACTTTTGGGTAGCGCGACTCTATTGCTGCTAGCTTTCCAGTTGGAGGAAGTGACCCGAATTTCCCAGCGATGAGACAATCTAGTAATGAAAAAGAAAAAAAAATCTAATAGATCCCTTGATTTGGGGATAGTGCGACTCTGTTGCTGCTAGCTTTCCATTGGGTGGAAGCGACCCGACTTTCGCAGCGTTGGGACAATCTAGTAATGAAAAAAAAATCAAAAAAAACCTCATAGATCCCTTGACTTTTAAGGGTAACGCGCGCGACTCTGTTGCTGCTAGCTTTTCATTGGGAAGAAGCGACCCGAATCTTCCAGCGATGAGACAATCTAGAAATCTAATAGATCCCTTGATTTGGGATGTGAAGCTAATGGGATGGGGGCGAAATGGGATAACGGCGATCCGGGATCGCGCCAAAATGGGATGTGGAGCTAATGGTACATGACATGGTGGTAAAATGACACTTGGCCTGAGAAATGTCGCCAAAATGGAATGGGGGAGAATTGGGATAACGGCGAAACGGGACTAATAGATCCCTTGACTTTGGGGTAGTGCAACTCTGTCACTGCTAGCTTTCCACTGGGAGGAAGCGACCGGAATTTCCCAACGATGGGACATCCTAGTAATGAAAAAAAAATGAAAAAATATCTTAAAATTAACAGTCGCGCTACCCCAAAAGTCAAGGGATTTCGTTTTTGTCCCTTGACTTTGGAGATGACAAGACGGGCGCAGTGGCGTGGTGGTAAGACGTCGGCCTCCTAATCGGTAGGTCGTCAGTTCGAACCCCGGTCGCTGCCGCCTGGTGGGTTAGGAGTGGAGATTGTTCCGATCTCCCAGGTCAACTTATGTGCAGACCTGCTAGTGACTTAACCCCCTTCGTGTGTACACGCAAGCACAAGACCAAGTGCGCACGGAAAAGATCCTGTAATCCATGTCGAAGTTCGGTGGGTTATGGAAACACGAAAATACCTAGCATGCCTACTCAACGAAAGCGGAGTGAGCTGACTATGCTCTCAGAGTATAGTGTGGGGAACCCAAATGGGCAAACGAGCTCACACGTAACCAGAAAATTCTGGAACGCTGAAGAAGAAGAAGAAGGAGATGACAAGAAAATATCGGGCGCAAAAACGTGATTTGTAAAAATCATTCATTCAATTTCAGACAACATGGCGACGCTAGCTAAACTATAAACCCCTAAATCATTCATTTAATTTCAGGCAACATGGCGACGCTAGATGAATTTATAAACCCCTAAATCGTTCATTTTATTTCAGGCAACATGGCGACGCTAGCGGAATTATAAACGCTTAAATCGTTCAGTTTAACTTCAGGTAACTTGGCGACGCTTGCTCCAATTCTTATCCAATTAAACCCTTAACATCGTTCATTTCATTTCAGGCAACATGGCGACGCTGGCTCTAATTCTTATCCAATTAAAACCCTTAACATCGTTCATTTCATTTCAGGCAACATGGCGACGCTGGCTCTAATTCTTATCCAATTAAACCCTTAACATCGTTCATTTCATTTCAGGCAACATGGCGACGCTGGCTCTAATTCTTATCCAATTAAACCCTTAACATCGTTCATTTCATTTCAGGCAACATGGCGACGCTGGCTCTAATTCTTATCCAATTAAACCCTTAACATCGTTCATTTCATTTCAGGCAACATGGCGACGCTGGCTCTAATTCTTATCCAATTAAACCCTTAACATCGTTCATTTCATTTCAGGCAACATGGCGACGCTGGCTCTAATTCTTATCCAATTAAACCCTTAACATCGTTCATTTCATTTCAGGCAACATGGCGACGCTGGCTCTAATTCTTATCCAATTAAACCCTTAACATCGTTCATTTCATTTCAGGCAACATGGCGACGCTGGCTCTAATTCTTATCCAATTAAACCCTTAACATCGTTCATTTCATTTCAGGCAACATGGCGACGCTGGCTCTAATTCTTATCCAATTAAACCCTTAACATCGTTCATTTCATTTCAGGCAACATGGCGACGCTGGCTCTAATTCTTATCCAATTAAACCCTTAACATCGTTCATTTCATTTCAGGCAACATGGCGACGCTGGCTCTAATTCTTATCCAATTAAACCCTTAACATCGTTCATTTCATTTCAGGCAACATGGCGACGCTGGCTCCATATCTTATCCAATTAAACCCTTAACATCGTTCATTTCATTTCAGGCAACATGGCGACGCTGGCTCTAATTCTTATCCAATTAAAACCCTTAACATCGTTCATTTCATTTCAGGCAACATGGCGACGCTGGCTCTAATTCTTATCCAATTAAACCCTTAACATCGTTCATTTCATTTCAGGCAACATGGCGACGCTGGCTCTAATTCCTATCCAATTAAACCCTTATCATCGTTCATTTCATTTCAGGCAACATGGCGACGCTGGCTCTAATTCCTATCCAATTAAACCCTTAACATCGTTCATTTCATTTCAGGCAACATGGCGACGCTGGCTCTAATTCCTATCCAATTAAACCCTTAACATCGTTCATTTCATTTCAGGCAACATGGCGACGCTGGCTCTAATTCCTATCCAATTAAACCCTTAACATCGTTCATTTCATTTCAGGCAACATGGCGACGCTGGCTCTAATTCCTATCCAATTAAACCCTTAACATCGTTCATTTCATTTCAGGCAACATGGCGACGCTGGCTCTAATTCCTATCCAATTAAACCCTTAACATCGTTCATTTCATTTCAGGCAACATGGCGACGCTGGCTCCATATCTTATCCAATTAAACCCTTAACATCGTTCATTTCATTTCAGGCAACATGGCGACGCTGGCTCTAATTCCTATCCAATTAAACCCTTAACATCGTTCATTTCATTTCAGGTAACTTGGCGACGCTTGCTCCAATTCTTATCCAATTAAACCCTTAACATCGTTCATTTCATTTCAGGCAACATGGCGACGCTGGCTCTAATTGCGGCCAACTCAGGAATCCAACCCCTGGCGTACAGAAAATGGGCGAGGGATCAGATCCACTACATGCTGGGCGATTCAGGGAGGAGTTTCCTCATCGGCTTTGGAGAGGACCCCCCTATCCGCCCCCACCACGCCGCCAGGTAAGAGAGAAATGAACTCCTGTGACTGAAGTATTTGTCGGTGAAGTATTTCATTCATGACAAATGTGTACGCTGCTAAAATCGTGTCAGCTCTCTCTCTCTCTCTCTCTCTCTCTCTCTCTCTCTCTCTCTCTCTCTCTCTCTCTCTCTCTCTCTCTCTCTCTCTCTCTCTCTCTCTCTCTCTCTCTCTTTTTTTTTCACAAAGAGAGAGACAGATATTTTATTTCCCTGTCGTGTACAGAAGAAGTAAAATTACACTCTGGACATAGCATATTCACGTCCTGATACCATCCTGAACTCAGGTCAAAAATGAGTTACTTCCCTTCGGGTCTCATTCTATCCCTGACAGGATGCCTTGGTGTTCCTTGTCTGGAGAGGAAATCGATTTTTTTTTACATATTTAGATCTTTTCGAAATGTGTTATGGATAAAAGCAGATTCGCGATCGTCGATAATGATTTTTCATGGTGTTGTGTAATTATTAAATTACAAAGGAATTGATATGTGTAGTGGAGGAGTGGAAGGTGGTAGAATCGAATCCCAAGTCCAAGCGTCTTGTTTCAACTTTTTATTCAAAAAAACAATGCAAGTAAGCGTAGAGGCCGAAGGCGAAACCCGTAGACAGCGAAGCAAGTGTAGCGTCGTGTTCAGCTGCTAGGAGCGAATGCATACTTATAAATGCTAAAGGGGGGGAGATAACGTCCTCTCAGAAAATATTTCTATTTGGGACAAGAATTGGTGATACGCTAAGGAGCTGGTAAGGGTGAGCGAAGAGGGGAGGATGACGGGGTGGGCAGGAGTGGTGATGATAAAAGTTTGTTAAGAGGGGTAAGTTCTTCTTCTAGATAGTCTGATTTAATATGATTGGGTTTGGCACCCGTTGTCTCCAGAAGCATTGGGAGTAGGATGTTAAAAGTATACGTTTATTTTCCAAAAAGGTACTTTATAAAAAGTGATAAAATTTCAGAGCTCGGCCTATACTTATAGCCCCGGCGCGGACTGCATCGAAAGCGCCTCCCGGCGAGAATAAAAATCGCCTGAATACGGCCAGAAACACGGAATCTGTGTTTCTTACACATGCTTTACCCTACGTTATTTAAACAAATACATAACCAATCCTAACAAACAATACATCAAATTAAAGCTACGACCTTTAGCTTTCTGTTACAATAAATAACATTTCGTAAAATCTTATACAGCATGACTTCCCTTCTTTGTCTCTGTTAATCTAGGGAGAAAATATCCAGCGATATTTCTCCGTAGGCCTAAAGTTCGGCCATGACCTAGGCAAAATAACTTGCGCAGCCGCAGAAACAAGAAAATGGAAATCTTATGAAGCCGTCATCAACACGAACACAATGATTGCAGAAGCAAACTCTGTACCTACACGACCGAGACACAAGACTGATTATTTCACAGCTGCAAAGGGTAAGCTTACTCACGTCAGGTCTTCACTGACAAGCTAGGAACAGGCGGAAAATTCCAAACAAAAGTAAATGACGTCAAAGTCTCTTTCGCTTTGCGTGTAACTTTGTCATGACGTCTTTTTGTGACGACAGTATACGCGACAATTTGTTCGCTTCCGGTGTCATTTTAGACTGAAAAGCAACTCAAAAGAAGAAGCTAAGCCTGTGTCTTGAAACAGCTGAAACAGTCTTTTGGATTGCCGTTTCAATGTTAACCAAAAAGTTAAAGAAAAAAACAAGGTTCAGTTGCGAACTGACAGCGGATTGAGCATTTATTCCTGTTGATGAAGGTACGCTTGAAGCTTTATTCTCTCCGTCAACCAACAAGACTAGATTTGTAGCAGACGAAAAACAGTGTGCGTTTTTCCTGTCTTGTGAAGGCGATTATGTCGTTATAAGTTATCTGTACGTTGTGAAGACATTTCAAAACAAAATTTAGCTTTGATGCGTCACGGGATATAAGCTTATACGTTTTCATCCATGGAATTGTTTTTTTTCGTCTCGGCAGGGTGAATGAATTCATGATGTCTTTTCCGGAACTGGACAAAACTGGCCGTGCCAAGACTGAAACAAAATATAGTTCTACAACTTCTAGGCTTGGGTTGATTGCCCATGGTGAATTTCCAATGATTTGTTTCCACATCCCATGACAAATTCTCTTTACTTTGGTCATGCCATATATACGTTACAGCTCCGTCCATCCATGGTATCGCGTGATATTTTGTCTCGACGGGGTGAAAGAATATAATGACGTCACTCTCGGCAGAGCCTCGAGTGACGTCATCATATTCATTGACCCAGTCTCGACAAAATATCAGGCGATACCATGGATGGACGGAGCTGTAACTTATACATAATTATTTAGTAGGATACAAAAACAATGGTCCTAGTGAAGGCACTGAACCAACTTCAGTGCGGAAAATTACAAAACTCTCTAAACTGGAATAATGGACAAACTCATAAATCATACAGATAAAAAGAAGAACCCTAGACAAACATCATGATATGCGTTACTTGGGGGAAAATTATGCAGTGACTTAGTACGAAGCGGAAAAGTCCGAAAGTAAATGGAATCGGCTAAATTCCTGCGCGAGTACCTGTCTGCATAAATTAGCAATCTTTGCAGAGAAACCAAGCATCACTCATTACAACCAAATCCTTATAAACAAACTAAAATCATATGCAACATAGGTACGGGATATGTAATAGTGATACAAAAATGACAAAACAATGATTGAAAAGACAAAGATGAGTTTGTGAGAATCAATTTCTCTCGACGATACATGAAAACCGGTCAAGGTCAAAGTGACGCTTTGGTCAGTTCGAAGCATTATCGTAAATAACACAATAATATGCAGTCATCCAGCCTAATCAGTGACTTCCATGCAAACCTAAAGGAAACAAACTTGCATGGGTCTCGATCGAATAGCATTAACTGCTGAAGAGACGATCCAAATAGTTACCAACTAACCTGCTATGTTCAGCTCGTGGGCCCACTATGTCTATGTGGTTCCTGAACATGACATAGCTGTGTCTTCCTTTTGCCTTCGTACGTGTATAAATCTGCAAGACGTTTTAATGTTTTAATGTGTGCATACTCTTCTGCTGTTGCAGCTCGTGTCCCCCATACCCGAGCGAGTGTTCGTGGTCACACTACACGACGTCTTCCCCCAACCCCATCACGCTGTACGGCGCGCTGGTCGGAGGCCCTGCCATTGACGACAGCTTCTACGACGCCAGGGATGACTACTACCAGAACGAAGTCACCTGTGACTACAATTCGGGATTCCAGAGCGCTGTTGCAGGTATGTCTTGCGCTAAATGTAACTGGCTGCTTGGTTTGTTGGCTGTTGCAGGTATGTGTTGCGCTGAATGTAACTGGTTGCTTGTTGGTTGGTTGATTGCTGAATCGCTGACTCACTCAGTGAATGACTCATTAACCGACTGACCGACTGACTGACTGACTAGCCAACCAGTTCACTTGCTTTATGCTACGCTTACTACGTAACATCCTGACTGATGTACTGACTTACCTTCTTACCTACTATCTTAATTACTGACTATCAGATTGACTTACTGACTGACTGACTGACTAAACGACTGATCCGCTTGCTGTTCAGCTGACAGACTGACTGATTAAATGACATACATGCTGGCTTGCTTGTTTACTTACTTACTTACTTACTTACTTACTTACTTACTTACTTACTTACTTACTTCAAACTTATTTATAAACTCCTGAAAGTCAGCTGAGGATGTTTTAACTTCCGGCATTGAGATTACACTCGGCTGTTGTCAGACAGTTTTTAACCCACCCACCCCCCGCCCTCTCTTCCCACACAAAAACACACAACCACCCACCCACACACACACACACACACACACACACACACAAACACACACACAAACACACACACAGAACTCCTTACCCCCTTCTCCACCCCTTGCTCCTCTTCTTGCACTTTGATCACCGAATACTTCAAGGTATGTTTACTTTTCCCAGGTCTGGTGCAGCTGGAGCTGCAGAGGAAGCAGCTTGAACGGATATCGGGAATGGGAGGAGTCGCAGACACCAAATTACCTCCCGCCAACACCAAGATCTCCTGGGGCAAAGTGTGGAGTGAGGTCCCACCAAACTTCAAAAACGCCTTCCCAACGGACTCAGGCCAAAGACCAGGGCGAAGTCAGAAAAAGTCCAGCAACATGCAACGAAACAGACAGAACCAAAACCAAGGAAATCTCAGCCAAAACAACAACAACAACAACAACAACAACAACAACAACAACAACAACAACAAGAAAGGCTTCCATAGAAACAACCCGAACAACTTCCCAAGCAGCAATCAGCAGCAACGTTCTTCGGAAGATATTCGCCTGGGTTTCCCCAAAAACAGAAATTCCAGTTTCAGCTTTTTAAGGAGAGCGGAGCAAAGAGAGGTGAAGGTTGAGAATCTCCAGAGGATGGACAGAGACACTCAAAGGAAGAACTGGGGAGGGCTGCTTCAGAGTTTTAAGCCGAAGAACATTCGAGGGTACCGTAGCCGCCGGGACCAAGCTCGGCAAAACCCTTACCGAAAGGAGAATTTTCAACTGCAGCAGAACCAGCAAAGTCAACAACCATTTAAAGATGGCCAAAGGCAAGGACAGAGGAGAACAAATAGCTCACAGGGGCACCAGAATTTCCAAAACGGCGGAATAAAACAAAATCTCACCAACGGCCAACAGAATGGTCAAAGAAGGCAGGCTAACTATGGTCAGAATCTCCCTTTTGCCCAAAGGCAAACACAAACCGAAAGGCAACCGAGTACCCAAAGGCAACAGAGTACCGACATGTCGTCTAACAGCCCAAAACAACCGGTCACTCAAAGACAGCAGGCGCGTCAAACCAGCATGAGACGACAGAACGACCAAGGACAACAAGAAATCCGGAAAAGACAAAAGCAACAAAAACTCCAAAACGCTCAAAAGCAAAGAAATCTTCAGACTACCAACTCCCCACAAAGTCTCACAAGCACCAAACATTCAAGCAACAACAGTTTGCAGACCATCTCAACAATAAATCCTCTCTTTCAGAACGTCTCAACGATGAGTCCTCCCGCACAGAAGGCTATTGCTCCGAACAGTCTAGCGGCGATGTCGAAACATGGCCGGATTCAGCAAAGTAGCAGCGCGTCAAATACAAAACGTGTACAAAAGAACAACAGCGGAGGAAATTCCCAGCAAATTCGAAACCCGTTCCTTAAAAATCGAAGAGCTATGCAGCGATTTCGGCCATCAAGGAAAAAGAATATTTCACTTCAGACTGAACAGCAAAACTCTACCCAGCAGAACATCTCAACGATGAGTCCTCCCGCACAGAAGGCTATTGCTCCAAACAGTCTAGCGGCGATGTCGAAACATGGCCGGATTCAGCAAAGTAGCAGCGCGTCAAATACAAAACGTGTACAAAGGAACAACAGTGATGGAAATTCCCAGCAAATTCGAAACCCGTACCTTCAAAGTCGAAGAGCTATACAGCGATTTCGGCCATCAAGGAGAAAGAATATTTCACTTCAGACTGAACGGCGAAACTCTTCCCAGCAGGCACGTCGAACTCCGAGCTTGAAGTCATCTCATAATTCAACTAACACAAGCCAGAACTTGGAAATAAAACCCTCTACCCAGAAGGCACGTCGAACTCAGAGCTTGAAGTCATCTCACAATTCAACGAGCACAAGCCAGAACTTGGAAATAAAACCCGCTACCCAGCAGGCACGTCGAACTCCGAGCTTGAAGTCATCTCATAATTTAACGAGCACAAGCCAGAACTTAGAAATAAAACCTTCAGCCCCAAAACAAAGTGTCCACAAGCAGAGTATATCACGTAGTCCGTTCAGTCCTCCTGCGAACTCGAGACAAAGCGTATCTTTCACCAACAAACAGTCAATGAAAAATCACAGACAAAAGATGAAACTGCGCCGTCAAAAACTGCGACAAAACCTTCAAAACAAGCCGCGAATTTTGCAGTCTTCTCGGCTTCCTTCCAACTACCAAAACGGGCAAAGTACAGAACAAGTTCCAAACTCTGCACAAACTACAAGGAGAATTACAAGGCCTACACAAAGTACACAAAGAAGCACGGTGTCTGAACAAAACACACAAACAACAGCAAGGCCTAAACAGAAAGGGCAGCAAAGTTCCGAAAACAAGCAAAGATCGCTGAGCCCGTTTACTCCTTTTAAGTCCAAAAGGGAACAGTCAGTGCATTCCAGTCTGTTTCGAGGAGATTCTGGTACTGGTTCAGGTCCTGGGCTACAAAGCGGAATTTTTGTGGAGACAGAGTGGAATCCCGAAATAGGACAGAGTGGACAGAGCGGTTTGAGACAAAGCGGCTTTGAGGGGCGATAGGAGCTGTTTGTTTTAACCCTGACTCATCCTCTTGCCCTAAAAGAAAACCCGCGTTTTCAAGATGGTGTATTCTACAAAAGGCTGGTATCTGGGATGTCAGCTGCTACCTAAAAAAAACTATGAATGCACAGCATTCTTGCAAACTGCGGAATATTGTTCTGCGCGGTTATTATTCAAAGGACGTGGTTTAAAGCATTATGCCTCAAGTGTTTATGGACTATTACAGCGACATTTTGCTCATCATCAACTGAAAACGTTGATTTTTCCAGTTTTGCATCTTTCACTTCATTTACCTTGCTTGAAAAGGGGACAACCTAAAAGAAACATGAAAGGGCAAATGAATGATTGTGTTTCGCAAACGAAGGCCTTGATTTTGAAAAGACAGCGCGGCGCCCTTGTTGATCCTGTTCGTTCTTAGAAACGCTTCTAAATCAGTCAAGCGTCATCCATGCAGCACGACAGCCGTTGGATACCTGAATGACCAGCTTTCCAGCCGTTCAACAGCTAGTGTACATGTATTAACATTATTGGTACTTCAGCGTATCTTGTGTGTGATATCATAGTACTCTGACCCCCCTCTCTGCTTCGTTGGGGAGCCATTAGCTGAATCTTACTTTCACGAGGCTTGACAGGTCCGGGAAACTGCAAACTATTTCCACTCAGATAGGAATCATCAAAAGTGATTGAAGTTTGCTCCCTTTAGTTCTCACGTGACTTGTGACTACTGATCACTTCTCAGTCTCTCGCCATGGAATCTTCTGAGCGTAGGAAGTGATTTGACGCTGTTATATCTTAGAAGTTGTGAGATTATCAAGACGAATGCTGTTGTGTTGTGATGTGAACACGTTTGTTTATATCATCTGGATATGTTTCACGCTTCATGTTCAGCTGACAGATTTGTCTGACATCATTCAAGCCGCAGAGTAACTTGGAACTACGGAAGCCAGACTGTAGTGGAAGGGAAGCAACTCTTATTCTTGAGCTGTGTCATTGTCAGCAGTTACCTCCCATCGACTTTTGCAATGTGCCTAAGAAAATAAGGGAAGCGGAGGGGAAATATTTCGGTAACGTTTCTAGATTTTTTTGTTTTTCGTTGTTGTTTTTCTCCGGCTAACGCCGGTCACAAGTTAGAAATGATATAAGCAATGGTTGACGATATTCTTTTCTTCTTTCTTTTGCTAAACATGTGATATACTGCCCCATACTTACAGATACAATATTTTGTGTCCAACAATCGAGATAGCTATTCTCAGTTCCTTTCTCTTTACTCTCTCTCTCTCTCTCTCTCTCTCTCTCTCTCTCTCTCTCTCTCTCTCTCTCTCTCTCTCTCTCTCTCTCTCTCTCTCTCTCTCTCTCTCTTTCCTTATACATGTTTATCCTCATAAAGTTCAGTAAGTCAGTCTATCTGTGAATGTAATGTACTAGAAGAAGGAGAGAA
>NC_090254.1:25511204-25556204 GCF_037325665.1 Littorina saxatilis
CCCACCTTTAGTGCATGAATTTTAACAAAACCCTAAATAACTCTTAACTTGCGTTTCTTTTGGAGTTCAGTATATATAATTCATGAAGGATTTTTTTTCTCACATATTTCTCTGTTATATAAAATTTTCAAGCATTGCTAAAGAATCACAATGCATCTTAAAATGTCTTATTGGTTGCTTGACATGTTAATTATGGTAAATATGTCATTTGTACTATAGTTAAACTTATCTTTTATTTCTTCCTGTTTGTTACCCCTCAATGGGCGAGGGCCGGATGAAAAAAAGCATGTATACATTGCTTATTCTGTCACCCTCGGAAAAAAAATTTCAATTCAATTCAATTCTTTTTTTTCTTTTTTTTTTTTAAAGTTAAAAAAAATTCAATTCAATTCAATTCTCTCTCTCTCTCTCTCTCTCTCTCTCTCTCTCTCTCTCTCTCTCTCTCTCTCTCTCTCTCTCTCTCTCTCTCTCTCTCTCTCTCTCTCTCTCTCTCTCTCTCTCTCTCTCTCTCTCTTACACACACACAGGTTAGGCAACCTTTCTCCACACCAAAGCAGAAGAGGAAAGTTCTGTCAGGAAGTTCCTTCACACATAATGATAATTTACATCCGCCATGAACATTGACAGATATAAGTAGCCTATCAGTATTAAACAAGCACACATCAAAACAACCATTCTAGTATATCCTATCTACTTTGTAGACGATGCTAGGAGTCTTGTACCGATTTGTAGGTAACAGCTACAGGGCTAACACAGTCAAACAGCCTCGCTTCTTCATTAAATCGCGATCCCCCGGCGCTTTCCGCTACTGACGCAACACTGTTTGCTCTCCGAGTATGACGACATTGGCACTGACGTA
Organism: Littorina saxatilis; assembly: GCF_037325665.1. Lineage (NCBI taxonomy): Eukaryota > Metazoa > Mollusca > Gastropoda > Littorinimorpha > Littorinidae > Littorina > Littorina saxatilis. The sequence goes on from NC_090254.1 coordinate 25,512,064, forward strand.
GCTCACGAGCGGGCATTTTGACGCAGAAGAGCCATACCCAGAAGGCGATGAGGAAAGCCACAAGAACCAGTGGAACTCCGCCGAAAATCCCCGTCCAAAACATAACACGGGGATGACAGTGTGTGTTGAACGAAGACTTGGACATGGGTGTCACGGGGTTGTTCTGGATTCGAATGACTACGTCATCATCTGTGTCGTCATCAAAATCCAAGCTGAAGCGACAGACGTAGTGGTTTTTGCACGAGTCTTTGAAACTGCTGACGTCATACGCCGTTCGCTCCAAGGTTCCGTTCAAGCGCAGACCACCGTCGGAGTGGCGTTCCCGACGGGAATGGCACGATTTTTCCGTCAGAATGACGTAATAGTTTCCTTCCTCCGTCACGGTGTAGTCCAGTTTGGGGAGTGAAGAATGCGAAGAGTTGCAGGTAGCGGATCTCGGAATCTCTACGCGTTTGACCTCGTCGTCTTGGTCATCGTGATGACCCCCGTTATGGGAGTGGAGGTCGCCCCTGTGAAGAATCATCTCCCCTGGGATGTCCGACGGATCTTCGGGACGGTGACAACCTGTGACCTTGACCGAGGAGTTTTCCAGAAGATAGAATCCAAGGGTGTTCATGAAAAGCATACCTGGATCGTAGCTGATCTGAAAGGCGTCCTTTCTGTGATAGCTCTCGTTTGTCTGAGCTCTGTGCGGGAGCAAATACACTTCAGCTCTGTCCCACAGCTCCACTTCGTATCCTGAGCAGAACTTTTCAGACAGGTCGTCAGAGAAGCGGGACACTGCCACTTCGTCTCCGACGTGAACCTGGAACTGGTTTCGGCTGAACCGGTTTTCATGCAGGTTGTAAGCGGTGAAACCAAAAATGGCGATCACGACGAGAACGGAAGTGATGGTGGCCGCGACGCATGCGCCGTTGCGTCGACCGGAAGTTCTGTTGTTAAGCCATGTTCGTGCTCTTCGGCTTACTTTGAAGATGGACATCTTTGGTTTGTTTCTGTTTGCTGCAAAACGAAAGGATAGATACGGATATTGCTTTATCGTTACTATAGCCTACTGTCACAGTAAGAAAGGCAAATTCTGATTTAACAGAAGAAACTGTTGGAACCCGCATTCCAAATACATGTACTATACTCCTGTTCAACTTATATAATCATTGCGATACAATCGACATGCGCACAGCTGAAAAATCAAAATTTTAGTGTCAATTTGTCATTGTTCAAAATGAAATATTTACACAAAAAGTTTTCAAGAACGTCCAAGATAATACTAGCTTATCAAAGAAAGTCATTGATGAGTTGACTTGTGATGATGGAGATAGTCTGCATTTTACGACTGTAAAGACAATAAGCATTATGCTATATCATTCCACTCAAAAAATGAGTTTGGTGCACAACTACTGATTCACATATTCGGCTAAAACATTATTCGAAGTGCGCACATAAAAATATTGACAGACTTATCTTCTTCCTTATCTCTCATTTTGGAGATTTCGTGTTCATCTAAATGTGACTCGACTACATGTAATGTTAGTGTATTGCTTAGTTGTTGTGGTTTATTTGTTTGTTAGTTTTTTAAGCCTTACATGATTTCAGGAAAACCTTTCTGTGTGTGTCAGTCAGTGCTTGGCGTGAATCTAATGTTCAGACATACACAACAATAACAATAACTGTAGCAATAGCAATAACAAACACTGCATTGTCCTTTAAAAAGAATACATTAAAATGGGAAAATGTTCTTCGACACATCGAACATGCCTGTCAAAGATGTTTCAACGTGCATTTTACTGAACAATTAATACATTCAATGAGAATCTTTAAAAAAAAATTTAAACACGTCGTGTCACTATTCTGTATCAGTTTAGGGATATCCTTCTGACAATCTCAATAGTTTCTTCCACGGCCTTCGTTCATTAAAAGAAAAACAACACGCAATTCATTTTTCGATATGAAAGCACAAAAACCAACATAATAAGAGCTTTTCACAATGACAATGTTGATATGCTGCGTCGTCTTGTACTTACCATCTAGGATGCACTGGGTCTTTCCTCCCACGAGTCACACACATGCAACTCTATCGCCGCGAGCAAACGCATTGAGAGGTTGGGAAGCTTATCCTTTAGCAAAGGATTCTCTTTCACCTCTGTCATCGTTTGACGCGGCAATAAGGTATGATTAAATGCGCATAACCCATGAAGCTCTGATTGGCACAGCTTAAGAGGATGAGCAATAGCATAGTTTTAGTATCACGAGTCGTTCGTATAAGTCGTATAAATGTACAGCAACAGGTCTACATTGCGGCAATTAAAGTACGCACGCCTGCGACGTTATCGTTCGTGTAGATATGTGTGCTAAGGCGTGATTTCTAGGATCAGTTTACCTGTCAGTCCATCGTCAGTGATAAGTGCATACGTTGTGAGCTATTTTCATGATTACCTGAATTGACAAGACGATGAAATGAAGATGATTGCGAATTGTGTAAATACACGCACTTAGTTGAAGTAAATGTTTGTTCATTTCCAATATTATCCGTGTGTGTGTGAGTGTGTGTGTGTGTGTGTGTGTGTGTGTGTATATGTGTGTGTGTGTTTGTGTGTGTGTGTGTTTGTGTGTGTGTGTGAGTATGTGTGAGTGTGTGTGTGTGTGTGTCCAGTATTATCCGTACGTGTGTGTGTGTGTGTATGTGTGTGTGCGTGTGTGTGTGTGTGTGTCTGTGTCTGTGTGTGTCTGTGTGTGTGTGTGCGTGCGCACTTTGCCTTGTGCTTGCATGTACACACGTAGGGGTATAAGGCACAAGCAGGTCAGCACATAAATTGACCTGGGAGATCGGAAAAATCTCCACCCTTAACCCACCAGGCACGGCCGAGATTCGAACACTCAAGCTCCCGCATGGGAGGCCAATGTCTCATCCACTAGACCATTGCGCCCATCTGACAAGGTTTTTATTTGCACCCCCCTTTAAACGGGGGGGGGGGGAGGGTATAGGTTTCCCTCTGTTTGTTTGTTTGTTTGTTTATGTGTTTGTCCCGCTGTCTCTGGTGTAAACGGGTCGATTGAGCTGAACTTGGTGTGTAGTTTGGAAGTGGGATATACACACGGTCGTGGCAAAAGTAATCCCTACCTCAAGCGAAAAAGGAGATCTGATCTTTACACAGAACGACTCGTTTTGTTTATTGTCACGTTATTTGTTCACCATTTATTTCAGAGACCGATAACTTTATTCATTATTCACTGTCGCCTGTTGCAAACAGATATTAAATATGACATGTCTTTAAAAATCGCATTCTTCACTCTTTTCCATTACCTGTAAACAAGCCGAAAAATTAAAATCGTGTTCCCAATCTGAATAAGAATAAGAATGTTAAAAATAAACATTAAGCCCGAGTCCCTTAATTGACTCAAGGCGCTTTACAAATACATACTAAAACATAGAGAGAGAAAAAGCATGCAAATTACTGAGTAAAAAAACCACTGAGCTACATTACACAAACCATAACACACACACACATACACACACACACACACACACAGACACACATACACTGACACACATACACTGACACACACACACACACACACACACACAGACACACGAGAGAGAGAGAGAGAGAGCGAGAGAGACACAGAGAGAGTGAGAGAGAGAGACAGACAGAGAAAGACGGAGAGAGAGAGAGAGACAAAGAGAGAGAGAGAGAGAGAGAGAGAGAGAGAGAGAGAGAGAGAGAAATAACCTTTTAAAAGAGTCGCCAAACACTGATCACTTGTTTTTCAGACAGAACATTTTATTTGTTCGATCATGTAACAAAATCTGCCTTCCAATGATGTTTCGGTGAAAACCAAAGTACCATGAACAAGACAAATTAAGCAAAAAACATGTCATGTAGCCTAACTACATGGAACAAGAACTACCATCAAATCACAGCTTCCATTTCCGCTGAGTTTGCTCAGGGGTGGGTGGGGTGAGGGTGCTGAGTGGGGTGGGTAGGGTGTGGGTGCTCAGTGGGGTGGGTAGGGTGTGGGTGTGCGGTGGCGGCCTGGACTCGCAGTTGGCTGAAACAGAACAAACATTGTACAGGTATATATTTTCAAGTATGTATCTTAGATTCAGTCACATTTAAAGTCCCCTGTAACAGAACAAACAATGTACAGGATTAGACTTTCAGTCACGTTCAAAGTCACCTTTTTCCAAGCAAGTGTACATGATTATTCAACAGTCTGGTCTGTACATTTAAAAGTAACTGTAGAATCACGCCCGCAAGTACTACGTGCGGTTTTCTTTCTGAAGGCACAGTTCCCGTTAAAACAGTTCTACTCACTTTCTCAAAATCTCATATGGGATACAACCAACTTGGACACATGACAAATATCAAGATCCTGGCTGCTTGCGATGCACTCTTTTTTTGACAGATTAAATCAGTTCATTTAAACACAAAATCCTGCTTTATACAGGAAACAGACTGCCTACTGAGTTTAGGAAAGTGTTCAAGTGGGCGGGTGGCCTTTTTCCGTGTAAACTACTGGCCATATGTGGTGAGCTGAATCACTTACATGGGAAGGTGTTTTTAAAGACGTTACGTCGAAAAATACTCTGAGTGGGTGTGTGTGTGTGTGTGTGTGTGTGTGTGTGTGTGTGTGTGTTTCTGTGTGCGTGTTTGTGTGTTTGTTTGTGTGTGTTTGTTTGTGTGTGTTTGTGTGTGTGTGTGTGTGTGTGTGTGTGTATGTGCGCGTGCGTGCGTGCGTGAGACTGAGTGTGTTGGTGTGCGTGCGTGCGTGCGTGCGTGTATGTGTGCGTGCGTCTGTGCGTGTATGTCAGTGCGTGCATGCGTGCGTGCGTGCGTGCGTGGGTGTGTGTGTGTGTGTGTGTGTGTGTGTGTTTGTGTTTCTCTGTGCGCGTGTGTTTCAATGCATTCATCAGTGATCTAATCTAAGGGAGACAACTCACTGTTTGCACTCCTCTGCGCAGAGATGATCGGTCACTCGCTCATCGTGTCCGGCTGCCAGATCAAACATGGCATCGCATTTGGCTTCACAGTCCGTCTCGCTGATACCAGCGTTGCTTTTGATCAGAGTTTCTACTTCAGTCATCACAACATGATCTGTGGAAAACAAACGCCAAAAAGGGTGAAATTCAAGTATCGCTTAATACAGTTTATCAGAGATGTACAAAAGCACGAGGGTATACGCTGTTAACAACAGAAAACAAGTCGCGCGATGCGATATAAAAACATTTAGTCAATCTGTCGGCCCGAAACACACTAAACAAAACATTTCTTTCTTTCTTTATTTGGTGTTTAACGTCGTTTTCAACCACGAAGGGTTATATAGGCGACGGGGAAAGGGGGAAGATGGGATAGAGCCACTTGTCAATTGTTTCTTGTTCACAAAAGCACTAATCAAAAACTTGCTCATGGGGCTTGCAACGTAGTACAATATATTACCTTACTGGGAGAATGCAAGTTTCCAGTACAAAGGACTTAAAGTTTCTTACATACTGCTTGACTAAAATATTTTCAAAAATTGACTATATTATAATAATAATAATAAGAAGAAGAACATTTATATAGCGCTAAATCAAAAACTTTCGTTAAAAAGGCTTGCTCTAAGCGCTTGACATCTAAACTAAAACGTCATTCACACTCTTTACAATGATGTACAAGAAACACTTAACAAGGGTAAAAGGAGAAACAGAATCCGTTAGTCGCCTCTTACGACTTGCTGGGGAGCATCGGGTAAATTCTTGGCCCCCTAACCCGCGGGGGGGGGGGGGGGGGACAAAACATAGCCAACACCGAGACAACAATGTCATGTACTAAGGCTTCCAGGGGCGGATCAGTTGCTTTGTAAGGGGGGGGGCACTTTGAATCGAAAGTGAATGTGATGGGCGCGAAGCGCCCGAATTTGCTAGGGGGGTCCGGGGGCATGCCCCCCCGGAAAAATTTTTTGCCCAAAGAAGCAAAATGGTGCCATCTGGTGCCATTTGAACTTAGAAATGGTCATAGAATCAGCATAGAAAAATCTTTTTTTTTTCTTCTTTTTTTTTCTTCTTTTTTTTTCGGGGGGGGGGGGCACGTGCCCCCTGTGCCCCCCCCCTCGTCCGCCCCTGGCTTCGCTGGCCTGAACCCGAAAACTGAGACGGGTCCCGCTCGATTCCGCCAAGCATCCAAACGTATGTCTAATTTATCCAATTTTCTTAAAATTGTTAAAAAAAAAAAAAAAATTCAGAGTAAACATAGCATGTCTATATGTATTATTGGATTCAGGAAATGATAAAGAATAAGATGAAATAATGTTTGCAAATCATCTCTTAATAAAACTTTATTTGACCACTATTAAGCAGACAGTTTTGTGGAGATTCATTATCTAGTAAACATAATGCCGTTCATGGGAAACAGTTCATTATTTGAGTGAATAATCAAGTGTTTAATATTGAAATAAAATCTTTATTTTGTAACACAAAATTTTTTTTAAAAATATAAAAAAAGAGAAAAAAGAGAGAATTTTCTTGTGTGATCTAAAAATATTGCATTATTTAACTGAACACAATAATGCAAACAAACAAAACCCCACATCATTTCTTAACAAACGGATTGCCATACCCATAAGTGACATAAGTTTCCGAAATGAATTTATTTTTTAAGTCGGGATTATCGTTTCAACACGCCACCATGCTTCTCTCCGTCTGAAAGCTATGGTAACAGCTTCCATGGTATGGTGATAATAAACTAGTATATTGCCACATAACGAAAGGAGGGAGGTAAGCCTTTTTTTTTTTTTATCTGAGACGTATTCTTTCTGTGAACGACTATGAGCCGTCCCTCGAAGTTAGGCCTACAGTACGCATAGCACACTTCACAGTCACACTTATGCTTCACATATCAAAACTTACGCAGGGGATCGCCATGATCAAAGTCAGGGCGGTGGACCTGGGCAAAAGCCACGGCAACCAGAGCGAGAAGGATGACGCACTTCATGATGACGATTGTCTGTAACAATGACGTCATGAAATGAAATATGGTCCCTATTTGAATAATTGTGCAACTTAAAATGTACACTCTCTCTCTCTCTCTCTCTCTCTCTCTCTCTCTCTCTCTCTCTCTCTCTCTCTCTCTCTCTCTCTCTCTCTCTCTTACACACACACGCTTACATACACAATACACACACACACACACACACACACACACACACACACACACACACACACACACACACACACACACACACACGCACGTGCACAATGTACTCTGCAGACTTGTCTTGCGAATTGTATTTTCTGTATCACCGGAATTAAAAAAAGATGTAGCTACTGAAGGATACATCTGTCTTCTGTTTTAACTTACATTATAAGTAAAAGTTTAGATGGTAAACACAAATCTCTCTTCAAGTGAGCAAAATTAAACATCGTAAAATGAAAATGTTGCAGCTTACCTTCTGTAGTAAGTAACTTTCACTCAGGAACAATGCCACTGGTTTGTTGAATAAATTCTCTTAGCATTGCTGCCAGTATATAAAGAAGTCAGTTCCATGGGTGTGGTCTGTATACGTCATGTTTAGGCCGGGTCAGTAGATTCCAGCCAAAGAACGTATATTTGTGTTATCTGTTCTATTGGTTTTGTACTCTCTATTTGCGCAAGACCTTTGGATTGGATAAGATTTACAGTCCAGTGAGGTTACCCTCATGGAAATTCGGGCTGCTTTCTCCCCGGGGAAAGCGAGCTGCCATACATACGGCGCTACCCATATATTTTTTTTCCTGCATGCGTGTATTCATGTTTCCTGAGACTTAATGCCGTGTGAGATGGAATTTTTTTTACTTTATTCCAAGTCCCACGGGTATTTGATGGACATTTTTATCTATGCCTATACAATTTTGCCAGGAAAGACCCTTTTGTCAATCGTGGGATCTTTAACGTGCACACCCCAATGTAGTGTACACGAAGGGACCTCATAACTGTACAGGACTATATTAGACAGACGGGCAGGTTCCGTAAATGAGCCTCTATATTTCACTCATTACATTTATTAGACACTGTCATGCGACATGCTGCCTGACAAATTTTTCCCCATAACCTCTCTCATGTTCTTTTGTTGTTTTCCGACTTATTAATTATGTCTCGATTTATGCGCAATGTAGTGACTTTTCCTCTGATCACAATACGCATTAACTTTGTGCGAGTGTCTTATGTGCACTTATTACAATTGAAAAATCTCCTCAAATATTGGCGCTCCAAGTCTTCTTCTTCTTCTTCTTTTTCCCTAAAGCTAGCTACTGGCTAGGTGCCCTTTCCCCACCTCCTGTATCACCAACCCCTTCCCATTTTCTGCTTGTTTGTGTATCTGTTTTGTCTTTTTTTTTCTTTCTTTTTTTCCTGAAATGAGCTAATGTATTTATTCCGCCATCATGCTAACCTTTGTTTTGTAATTACTATGATTGCCTAAAATAAGCATTATATGCTTGAGTATGTAATCATCCATGCATTGTTCTTGTCATGATTAAAATTGAATAAAGTTTTGTTTAAACAAAGGGACCTCGGTTTTTCGTCTCATCCGAAAGACTAGCACTTGAACCCACCACCTAGGTTAGGAAAGGGGGAAGAAAATTGCGGCCTGACCCAGGCCTGAACACGCAACCTCTCGCTCCCGAGCGCAAGTGCGTTACCACTCGGCCACCCAGTCCCTTATTTCAGCGTTTTCATTTCTGTATAATTATAAGCGATATATTAATTGACCTTTTTTTGTACTCTAGGGCGCCGTATTTTAGCGGACTGCCTGTCTGCCTGCCTGTCCGCTTGGGTGTCTGCTTATTTGTTTATTATTTGTTTGTTTGTTTGTTTGTTTGTTTGTTTGTTTGTTTGTTTGTTTGTGTGTTTGTTTGTTTATTTCTTTCTTTCTTTCTTTCTTTCTTTCTTTCTTTGTCTGTATGTTGGTTTTTTTGTATGTCTCAACCCGCCTGCCTGTATGTCTGTCTCTCTGTCTGTCTGTCTGTCTGTCTGTCTGCTTCTTTGCTGTCGGTCTGCCATTCTGTCTGATTGTCCGTCTATCCGAATATGTTTGTTTGTGTTCGCATGTATGCATGTTTATGTTATATTTTGCATACACATATCCTACGGTAACACAAATATGTTTACCAATATGCAATGAATTTGACCTTTATAAAGGTCACAGGTGAGTTCCGAAACTTTGGAAGCATTTCGGTATTTTGAACAATCACAAACAGAAAAGGATTAAAAATCCACACTAAGGGTGTTGTAAATCCTGTTTAAAATGAGGCAAAAAGAAGATATACATTGTTTGAATTAAATGAAGCAAGAAAAGTACAGTACAAAGAAGTTGTCAATGTTTTATAGAGTGTTTTTATACGAACTTTGTGTAGCACTATTGCTGGGTTTTTTTCATTTAAAGAAGTAAAATAAAACGCCTCTAAATTATTCGAAGTTCCTTAAAATTTGATATGTTTTAGCCCACTCATTTCTAAAGCTATGGTAAAAATGTCAACATCAAGTCCCGGCCAAACAATGAAACTACAGGCAGTTATACACCCTTACCCCTTAAATTTCGCGCTCGTCATTTTGTATTCCCCACATTCATAGATATCAACACATTTCAGAGATGAAAGCAGACAGAACTTTCATAGTTCGTATACTGATAGCCAACGGTAACACAAATATTTGTATCACCACTCAATTACCTTGACCTTCACACAAGGTCACAGGCGAGTACTGAAAATGTGTAACCATTTCAGTATTTTGGAGAAGATAAAAAAAATCTATACAAAGAGGATTGTAAATTCTGTTTAAAACCCGGAAAATTGAAGATATGCATTGTATAAATGGAATGCAGCGAGAACACGCAACTCATTCGCGCCCAATGTTGCAAGGGAATTTTTCGTCATTTTCAAATTGTTGTAAACTATGAACCTGATAAGGTACATCAAAAAGGAAGACAGATTCGTGGAGGATATTTTACTGGCTGTACGATTAGTGTATATTATTTAATCGTTTTCTTTTTTTACATTTTCATCAACAGTGTTATACAGGGTGGGAGTCAGGCGAACGTGTCACTTCGACACGCTACAAAATTCGTAAAAATGCATATTTTGCAACCAAGTAAAGACAGTTGTGAAGGAAATTCATTTCTCAACATGATCATTTAATTTGTGTTATTCGCCAAAGCGTAACATGATTAGAAAAATGAACATAAATCACTTAGACGGTGTTAAAAATGTGAACATGAAGTCCCTGGCCAAAATAAAATAAACTACTGGCAGTTTCTTCCCTTAACCTCCTAAATTTCGTCATTTAGCATTCCCCTCACTCATGGATATCAACACATTTCAGAGATGAAAGCAGGCAGAGCTTTCATTATCTGCAAGCGCATAGCCTACGGTAACATAAGTATTTTTACCAACATTTTAATGACATTGGCCTACATACAAGGTTATAATAAAAGAACAAAGAGTGAAAACACAAGACCTCACCACTAAATTTCGCGCATGTCATTCTACATCCTTCTTGACATAAGTGTGTGCGAGTTTTAGAGATTACAGCGAGCACACACATACACAATAACACTCACACACACAAATTCACACACGCACTCACACACACAAACTCACACACGCACTCACACACGCACATCGCCTATGCACGCTTGTAAGCAGACAGACACTCACAGACACATACACAAACGCTCACTCCCACACACACGCACGCACGCCCCCCCCCCCAACACACACACACACACACACACACATACGAGCGCGCATGCACGAATGCACACACACACACACACACACACAAACACACACACACACACGCACGCACGCACACACAAATACACAGCGCCAACACCAACACCACCCTCGCCACCACACTACCCTCGACTCGATTACCTGTCTGTGTCAAAATATTTTGTCAATACTTATATTTAACAAGTCGCGTGAAGCGATATTACTACATTTGTATAGTCAACCCTTCCAACTCAGAATGAAATTGACCGCACCGCATTTTTTCACTAACACTGTATATATACTCAATAGCTGTGTCAGTTTCATACCCCGCAGACGTGCTGTCGCGTTTAAGAACAGAAAATGACAAGCCAGTATAGCACAGTACTAAATAAGTCTACAGTCTCGACTAACCACACAGAAAGACCGAGACGGGTCACGCTCGTCTCCGCGCAGCGTGCGAACGCAGTTCTTACTTAACCTATTTTCTGCAATTCTGAGCACATTTTCAGAGTAAACATGACATATGTATACATTTTTGAATTCAGGAGAAATTGAGGAACACGATGCAATCATTTTTAAATCTGTTAGTGAAAATTTGATTTTAATGACAACTTTAATGAGCAAACTAATTAACTAATGTTTACACTGCCAAGCTGAAATTCAATCCCATAGTCCGGACTTTGTCGAAGATTGCTTGACCAAAATTTCACATCAATTTGACAGAAAATGAGGGCAGGGCGTGACAGTGCTGCCTCAACTTTCACAAAAAGCCGGATATGACGTCATCAAAGACATATATAAAAAAAAATGAGAAAAAAAAGTCGGAATAGCATACCCAGAAACTCTCATGTAAAATTTCATGAAGATCAGTTCAGTAGTTTTCTCTGAATCGTTCTACACACACACACACACACACACACACACACACACACTCAACTCCCAGAGTCTACCCTGACGAGTGATTAGTTCAGATAGCCTGTTTGTTCCAAGCATTCTGTTCTTTTGCGAGCGATCAAAAACTATCAAAATGCCTAGCTCATTGTTGGTCGATTTCCATTTACCTTAACTGTGAATCAGAGAGTGTACATCGCAAATGATACCTTTGTTGCATGCATATTTCTTTCTGTTATTGTCAAAAACAGTAAGCAACAAGTGTGCATTGAACAATTCGGTCTGTTGTTGCATGGCAAAAAGTCAACATTGATTGATACACAATTCAGGCAACAAGTGCAACAGTTGTTTCATGGCATTAAATGCAGATAAACTGTTGTTGCTCAAAAATAGGGACTAAATGAATTGAATGCCACAAGTGTTTTTGTTCAATAACTTGTTAACGAATTAAGTCTGAACAACAAGATTTGTACAGGTGATAGACATTGAAAGCCTTATCGTCTGTCGTGAATATCGCACAAACTGTTTTTGATTGCACACTTCTTGCTCCAATACGGCGATATGAGTACACGTTGTGTGCTATTTTCATGATTACCTGAATTGACTAGACGATGAAATGAAGATGATTGCGAATTGTGTAGATACTTAGTTGAAGTAAATGTTTGTGCATTGCCAGTATTATCCGTGTGTGTGCGTGTATGTGTGTGTGTGTGTGTGTGTGTGTGTGTGTGTGTGTGTGTGTATGTGTGTGTGTGTGTGTCTGTCTGTCTGTCTGTCTGTCTGTCTGTCTGTGTCTGTGTCCGTGTCCGTGTGTCTGTGTGCGTGCACTTTGTCTTGTGCTTGCATGCACACACAAAGGGGGATAAGGCACAAGCAGGTAACTGGTCTGCACATAACTTGGCCTGGGAGATCGGAAAAATCTCCACCCTTAACCAACCAGGCCGCATGGGAGGCCGTTGTCTTATCCACTAGACCATTGCGCCCATCTGACAACTGGGGGGGTGGGGGGGGAGGGTAGGTTTCCCTCTGTTTGTGTGTTTGTTTGTTTGTTTGTTGGTTGGTTGTATTTTATTGTCCCGCTGTCCGCAATTAGATCTCTGGTGTTAACGGGTCGATTGAGCTGAAATTGTGTGTGTAGTTTGGAAGTGGAATACACACGGTCGTGGCAAAATTAATCACTAACTTAAGCGAAAGAGGAGATTTGATCTTTACACGGAACGACTCGTTTCTGTTTATTGTTACGTTATCTGTTCACCTTTATTTAAGAGACCGAGAACTCAACGTACTGAATTAACCTTTATTAATTATTCACTGAGACGGTCGCCTGTTTCGAACATATATTAAATATTATATATCTCTGCAAAATCGCATTCTAAACTCTTTTCCATATGCCTGTAAACAAGCCGAAAAAAATGCAATCTTGTTCCCAATCTGTATAAGAATAAGAATGTTACGAATAATCATTTAGCCCGAGTCCCTTAATTGACTCCAGGCGCTTTACAAATACATACTAAAACATAGAATTAATACCAAAAGCGTACACATTACTGAGTAAAAAAAGTAACCCTAGCTACATTACACAAACCATACACACACCATAACACACACACACACACACACACACACACACAGACACACACACATACACACACACATACACACACACACACACACACACACACACACAAGAGAGAAAGAGAGCGAGAGAGAGAGAGACCCCCCCCACACACACACACACACACACACACACACAGGGAGAGACACAGACACAGACAGAGAGAGACAGAGACAGAGACAGATAGACAGAGAGAGACAGAAAGAGAGAGAGAGACAGAAAGAGACACAGAGAGAGACAGACAGAAAGACACAGAGAGAGAAAGAGAGAGAGACACACACAGAGACAAAAAGAGAGAGAGAGAGAGAGAGAGAGAGAGAGAGAGAGAGAGAGAGAGAGAGAGAGAGAGAGAGAGAGAGAGAGAGAGAGAGAGAGAGAGAGAGAGAGAGAGAGAGAAAACCTTTGAAAAGAATCGCCAAACACTGAGAACTTGTTTTCAGACGGTTCATTTTATTTGTCCAATCAGGTATTGTTTTCAGACGGTTCATTTTATTTGTCCAATCAGGTAACATAATGTGCCTTCCAATGGTGTTCCGATGAAAGCCGAACAACCATGAACAAGACAAATTAGGCAAAAACATGCCATGTAGACGAACTTCATGATAGAAGAAGAACCATCAATTCACAGCTTCCATTCCCGCTGAATTTGCTCAGGGGTGGGTGGGGTGAGGGGGGTGTGTAGGGTGGGTAGGTTGGGGGTGTTCGGTGACGCTCTGGACTCGCAGTTGGCTGAAACAGAACAAACATTGTACAGGTATATATTTTCAAGTACGCATCTTAGATTCAGTCACATTTAAAGTTCCCTGAAACAGAACAAACAATGTACAGGCTTAGACTTTCAGTCACGTTCAAAGTCACCTTTTTCCAAGCAAGTGTACATGATTATTCAACAGTCTGGTCATTTAAAAGTCACTGTAGAATCACGTCCGCAAGTACTACGTGCGGGTTTTTTTCTGAAGGCACAGTTCCCGTTAAAGCAGTTCTACTCACTATCTGAGAGAAATTCAAGTTTTAACCCGACTTTAGATGAGATTCACAAGTGTATGCGTGTTTAGGTGGTATCTGCCACCTGAACTTATGACAGAATGACACGGGGGTGGGAGATGGATACCGTCTCTGGGTCTGCACATAAAGTTGACCTGTGTCCGTCACGGCCCGGATTCGAACCAGCGACCTTTCGATCACAAGTTATATGAAGTCTTATATCGCGCGCGTATCTCCAGACTCGGACTCACATCGACCAGCAGATCGCAGCCATTTCGGCGCATATTCTACTTTTCACGGCCTATTATTCCAAGCCACACGGGTATTTTGGTGGACATTTTTTGTATCTATGCTTATACAATTTTGCCAGGAAAGACCCTTTTGTCAATCGTGGGATCTTTTACGTGCACACCCCAATGTAGTGTACACGAAGGGACCTCGGTTTTTCGTCTCATCCGAAAGACTAGCACTTGAACCCACCACCTAGGTTAGGAAAGGGGGGAGAAAATTGCTAACGCCCTGACCCAGGGTCGAACTCGCAACCTCTCGCTTCCGAGCGCAAGTGCGTTACCACTCGGCCACAAGTCCAGTGCTCTACCACCTGAGCTACCCGGGCCCCCCACTCACTATGTCAAAACCCAGGCTTTTATATGGGATACAACCAACTTGGACACATAACAAATATCAAGATCCTGGCTGCTTGCGATGCACTCTTTTTTTTGACAGATTAAATTAGTTCATTTACATCATGCTTTACACAGGAAGCAGACTGCCTACTGAGTTTAGGAAAGTGTTCAAGTGGGCGGGTGGCCTTTTTCCGTGTACACTCCTGGCCATATCTGATGTGGTGAGCGGAATCACTTACATGGGAAGGTCTGTGTTTTTAAAGACGTTACGTCGAATAATACTCTGTGTGTGTGTGTGTGTGTGTGTGTGTGTGTGTGTGTGTGTGTGTGTGTGTGTGTGTGTGTGTGTGTGTGTGTGTGTGTGTGTGTGTGTGTGCGTGTGTGTGTGTGTGTGTACGTGCGTCTTTGCTTGTGTGCGTGTTTATGCGTGCGTGTGTGTAGGTGTGCGTGCGTGTATGTGCGCGTGCGTGTGTGTGTGTGTGTGTGTGTGTGTGTGTGTGTGAGTGTGTGTGTGTGTGCGTGTGTGTGTGTACGTGCGTCTTTGCTTGTGTGCGTGTTTATGCGTGCGTGTGTGTGTGTGTTTCTCTGTGCGCGTGTGTTTCAATGCATTCATCAGTGATCTAATCTAAGGGAGAAAACTCACTGTTTGCACTCCTCTGCGCAGAGATGATCGGTCACTTGCTCATCGTGTCCGGCAGCCAGATCAAACATGGCATCGCATTTGGCTTCACAGTCCGTCTCGCTGATACCAGCCGTGCTTTTGATCAGATTTTCTACTTCAGCCATCACAACATGATCTGTGGAAAACAAACGCAAAAAAGGGTGAAATTCAAGTTTGACCAAGTGGCTCAAGAAAGTTTATCAGAGATGTACAAAAACACGATGGTATACGCTTTTAACTACAGAAAACAAGTCGCGTGAAGCGATACAAAAAATCGTGTCAAATTGTCGGCCCAAAACTAACAGATCAACACTAAAAAAAAAAATAAAAGCCAACACAGAGACATCATGTAGCCTGAACGGGTCCATCTCGTTTCCGCGAGCCATCCAAACGTAGTGCCTATAATTAACCCATTTTCTTAACTTGTAAGTTATATTTTTTCACAGTAAACATAGGATGTCTATGTATATTATTGGATTCAGGAAATGATAAAGAATAAGATTAAATCATTTTTACATCAATAAATTAAACTTGTATTGACTATTATCAAGCAGACAGTGTAGTGGAGATTTATTATCTTGTAAATAATGACTTTTTATGTGAAACAATTCATTATTTGAGTAAATAATCAAGTGTATAATTGTGAAATAAAAGCTTTATTTTGTGGACAAAAATCAATGAAAAAAATAATAAGGTAATTCATTGTTATCAGTTTCTAGATAAACTAATTGTTTGTGCGTGATCTAAAACAAACAAAAAAACATTATTTAACTAAATACACCAATGCAAACAAACAAAAACTCACATCATTTCTTAACAAACGGATTGCATGGGTGCAACTCTGCCGGCTACACGCGCCGGCAGCCGGTTTTTGGTTTCATCGGCTGCCGGCAGTGCCGGTTTTTGAAAAGTTGACGAGCATAATAAGGATGAATAGTATGATTTACTTTGTATGTTTTTGTTCCAGGAGAGGTTTTTTTTGGCATTTTAAATACTAAAAAAGCTTCAGCTTCTGGGGGGCAAAGCCCCCCAGACCCCCCCAACGGGGCACTGCCCCTGTACCCCGCCGGGGTCAACTTTTGCAGGTTTTGGGAATTTTCCAGGTTGCACCCATGGGATTGCCATACCTATACGTTTCCGAGATGAACTGAATTGGTAAGTCGGGATTATTAATTTTGCTTCCGTTTCAACACGTCACCCTGCTTCTCTCCGTCTGAAAGCTATGGTAACAGCTTCCATGGTATGGAGATAATAAACTATATTTCTATTTCATATGTTACGTAGATTTTCATTGGTCAATTGGGCAAAACTGGGCTCATTGCAAAAGTGATGTCGACGACATTTCCGTCGATATCAGTTTTGATATCAATGACTTCTTTATTGCTTCACTTCAGAAACAAAGACACCTAAATTTGAAAATAATAACAAAAATATGACACTGTTGTTATCCCCGAATTTAGTTGAGCAAGTGACTAATTACTTTTTGAAAGAAAAGACATTTGAAAATACTGGAAAGTACAAGGAAAGAGTGAACAAAAAGAAATAATGATAAGAGGAAGGGATATGGAACAGCCCAAACTGAGTCTTTACAGTGAATACAAATTGTCATTATTTTCACGAGTTTTCATTCACAAACACCTGGGAAATAAATCTCATGTTCCCCATGCAATAAATCGAGGTGGTGAATGGGTTTGAGCTTTCAGGTGAAACGTGGATTGCCAAAGTAAAAGCCAATCAGGCTGATTGTTTGATGTGTGGAACCATCGCGGCTTTGGATTTGTGTTTCCGAGGACAACGATTGTAAGCATTCACTCTCAAAGACCCAGTCAATGTTGATAATTACCGCGGCGACTCATGGTCAATTTGCAACTTATCTCTGTAATCGCAAAATCCACAAGGAAAAGTCATAAACACTTAAAAGAAAAGAAATATGCTCAACACTTACTGAACTCACAGGTATGATCGCAGCTCTGTACATTTTCAGACTGGAAGAAAAGCGTCAACAAGCTACGTTTGACGTCACATACAAGTTTGACGTGTTATCTCGTGCTACTGTGACGATGCTTTGTGGCCCGGAGTTGGATTCTAAAAATTCGTCTCCCTGTGGGTTATTGTGCATTTCGTTGCACAACCAAAATGATGACAAAAACGATGTTTGGTGGCTTGTTGTCAGACCAGCATTTTATTGTTGGTCCTCGGGGAGCATATCGCCTTTTGTCTCATATTTATCAACCGCGGCCTTCGGCCTTGGTCGATAAAGATGAAACAAAAGACGATATGGTCCCCTTGGACCAACAAAAAAGCTGGTCTGTCAACAAACCACCAAACCTCTTATAATGTTCGGAGAAATTGCAATATATCTAACATTGACGGACTGTATGATGATACCTTTTGCTATTAATCTGTTTCGACAGTGATCTCAAAATCGAGACCTGACCCACAGATATAGCATAAGATATCATCACACAGTCCGTCAATATTAAGTAAGAATACTGCAACAAAAGGAAAGGATGGAGGTAAGCCTTTACTATCTGAGACTTTTATTTCTGTAAAATATAATGCGTGAGAAGTTCTGTCCCTTCAAATAAGGCTTACAGTACGCATAGCATACTTCACAGTCAAACTTATGCTTCACATATCAAAACTTACGCAGGGGGTCGCCATGGTCAAAGTCAGGGCGGTGGACCTGTGCAAAAGCCACGGCAACCAGAGCGAGAAGGATGACGCACTTCATGATGACAATTGTCTGAAACAATGACGTCGTGACATGAAAAATGGTCCCTATTTGAATAATTGTGCAATTCAAAAAGTACACACACACGCATACATATACAAAACACACAAACCCGCGCACACATACACGCGTGCGCGCACACACACACACACCGACACGTCACACACCGACACACACCGACACACACACACACGCACACACACACACACACACACACACACACACACACACACACACACACACACCGCCTTGTCTTGCGCAATTTAGTTTATGTATCACCGACTTAAATGATGTAGCTACTAAACATAAAGACTAATAAGCTGTCTTCAGTTTTCAAATGAAGTAGAAGTGTAGATAGTAAACAAACACACATCTGTCTTCAAGCAAGTAAAAGTAAACGTCGTAGTGTGAAACAAATTGCAGCTTACCTTCTGTATATTGTAGCTATTGGTCAGGAAATATGCCACTGGTTTGTTGAATAAATTCTCTGAACATTGCTACCAGTATATAAAGAAGTCAGTTCCATAGGTGTGGTTTGTATACGCCCGGGAAAAAAGTAAGACCTTTGTATCGTCATTTTTTAGTCCAGGGGAGTAGTTTCCAGCCAAAAAACGTATATTTGTGTTATCAATGCTATCGTGTGTATACTCTGTATTTGGGCGAGACTTTCTATCGGCGTTTTCATTTTTTTTAATATCAAAAGCGATATCTGCCTATTTTTTCTCCTTTTTACATTTAGTCAAGTTTTGACTGAATGTTTTAACATAGACAGGGAATCGAGACGAGGGTCGTTGTGTATGTATGTGTGTGTGTCTCTGTGTGTGTGTGTATTTGTCAAGCGATTCAGACAAAACTACTGGACCGATCTTCATGAAACTTGACATGAGAGTTTCTGGGTCTAATATTCACACACTTTTTTTTCTTTTTTTCGATCAATGTCTTTGATGACGTCATATCCGGCTTTTTGTGATTGTTGAGGCGGCACTGTCGCGCCCTCATTTTTTTTAACCAAATTGATCGAAATTTTGGTCAAGCAATGTTTGACTCAGTCCGGACTTTGGTACAGTAGAATCCGCTTAATAAGGCCACCTCCGTGCAGGACAAAAGTGGCTTTATTAAGCGGGTGGACTTATTAAAAGGATCTCAGGCAAACAGAGCAAATAAAGCAAATAAAGCGAAAAAGCACTCAAATCCAAGAGGATTTAATACAAATAAGCAAATAAAACAAAGCGCTGAAATCCGAGAGGAAAATACATGTATCTGATACGGTATGGTCATGGAGACGTCATCATCAGTCTTTTCCAAAAAATCTGTCCATGGACAACTGCTGGAGAGGCTGAGCACGGAGGAGGACGTTTTCTTTCAGGTACAGGACCAGATGCAGTCTCACGCAAATTCCCTTCATTTTTCAACAAATTTGTCAGCATCCCACGGGAGACTCCCAGAGTTACAGCACCTTCCCTGACAGAGACAGACGGCAGCGCTCTGAACTTCTCTACTAGGATTGCCATCTTTTCCACAGTTGTCATGTCTGTCCTCTTGCGTTTGGTGGCCATGGTTGCTTGTGTCCGGATTTCAAACTAAACCCCTTTCTATCCAAGAATTGTTGGCAGTGACAGAAATGCGATCATGAACATTCACTCACATGAACAAAAACTTCTGTTTGAAGTTGTTTACGACCACTGACTTGCACTTAACGTGATTAACGTGATTTCAAACTCACAAGAGGCTGGCCAAAACGTCTCAGGTTGTTTTGAAAACCATTCATGGATTAGCTGTGAGTGATCAGACAGCGATAACAGACTCACTGTTACTGCTTTTCACATCTAACGCGAGCCCAAAAGTGGCTTTATTAAGCGGGTTGGTGGCCTTATAAAGCGGGGTTTTTTTTAAGCATAAAACATAGGTGAAAATCCGTGCAGCCAGAAATTGGCCTTAAAAAGCGGGTGGCTTTATTAAACGTGGACTTATTAAGCGGATTCTACTGTATTGCATTTCAGCTCAGAAGCTTAACAATTATTTATATTAATTTGCCCATTAAAGTTGTCATTAAAAACGATTTTCTACTTACAGATTAAAAATGTATTGCATTGTATTCCTTGTTTTCTCCTGAATTCAAAATTATATAGATATGTTATGTTTATTTGAAAAACGCGCTCAGAATTAAAGTAAATAGGTCGAGTATAATGTTCGCATGCTTCGCGGAGACGAGCGTGACCCGTCTCGGTGTTCGGGGAAGTTTAGCCGAGACTATTTGAATGTAGTGTCGGCGATGACTGGGTTTTTTGTGTGTGTATCTTGCAGTTTGATAGTGATACCTACAGATTGACTAAATGTGTTTATATCGCTTCACGCGACTTGTTTCCTTTTCTGAAAATCAAGGGCGCAGTACTTTACCTGTCCGCCTGGGTGTCCGCTGATTCGTACCTTGTTTGTTTGTGTGTCTCTACCCGGCTGCCTGTCATGCCTGTCTGTATGTCTGTCTACATGCGTGCGTGGGTGTGTGCGTACGCGTGTGTGCGCGCGCGCCCGCGTGTGTGTCTGTGTGTCTGTGTGTCTGTGCATATAGCGTGTGTGCGTGCGCATGGGGGTGAGTGTTGGTGGGTTGGAGTGGGTGGGTGGGTCATAGGTGTTTTTTGTGAGGGTTGTGAGTGTTTGTCTGTCTGTCTGTGTGCATCTGTAAGTTTGTGTCTATCTGTGCCTGTGTGTCTGTGTGCTTGTCTGAATGTTGGTGTGTTTTGCTTGTGTTCGGGCGTGCCTGTGTGTATCTGTGCGCGCATACTTGGACGTGTTTTTTTTGTCAGGATGTAAGACGTATGTGTCTCTATGACTACAATTGAACTTTAAAAAAAACCAGGTACAACAAGCATTATAATCATGTAGGTCACTTATACGTCTGAACATGCAGGTAAAGGGCATCGGCAAATGAAGAACAAACATTGCAACACCCACAAGATAAGACACAGACATCGGGACAATAGAACGTACGTGTATTGTCTACGCCTAAAAGCCCACATTCTGTCACTCGAATTGCGTACGTACTTCCACAGCCAATAAACATGTAGTGAATCGGACCAAACCCCCATCCTGGCCTATTTCTGAGTATAAAACTGTTGTAATCTATTTTTTTCCAGACTGAAAGATAAGTACGTATTGTTTGCTCCTTGTCCTCACTCCAACACTCAAGGTACGTGGTGACTTGATCCCTGTGATTTGTTTGTGTGCGTGGTTAATTCAGCTTTTTTCTACCCAACCCCCCCCCCCCACCACCACCACCACCCCCCCCCACACACACACACACACACACACACACACACACACACACACACTTCTTTTCTTATTCGATGCTTTACTTAAGTATTTGTTTGTTTGTTTTTTGTTTGTTTGTTTGTATATACTTTTTTATTTATTTTTTTATTTGCTAGTTTGTAACACTGGACACATTTTTCTTTCTTTTCATCTGTCTAGCTGTCTGTCTGTCTATCTGTCTTTCTCTGTCTCTGTCTCTCTCTTTCTTTCTTTCTGTATCTCTCTCTCTTTTTCTCTCTCTTTCTCTCTCTCTTTCTCTCTCTCTCTCTCCCTCTCTCTCTCTCTCTCTCTCTCTCTCTCTCTCTCTCTCTCTCTCTCTCTCTCTCTCTCTCTCTCTCTATCTCTATTCCTTTTTTTCTTGTTTTTTCTTTCTCTTTCTCTCTCTTAATAAGATCAAATAAAAACTACAAATATTATTCCCCTTGTTTCAGACTCATCATGAAATTCGTCATCCTTCTCGGCCTGGTCGCTTTCGCTGCGGCACAGGGGGGTCACAACGGAAACACGGACCATGGCGACCCCCTGCGTAAGCTGGCTTTTACTCCATGTCGTGTTCTTAGAGGCACCCGGCCGGCCTCCTTCTCGTTTGTTTGTTTTCCCATCTCAGACGTGTCCAGGTCTTTAAATTTGATAAGCATGTTTCCTCTTGGGCACGGTTACTTCTACTACTCAGTTAGTTTCCTCTCTTGTCCTTTCTAGGCTTGGCTATTGAAACTCTGTTCTTTCTGGTGTCCCTTCAAGCCTCCTCAGCCGCCTCCAGAAGGTTCACAACTGTGCGGCTAGGGTTTTGCTGCGTTAGCGCAACACACATCACGCTACACCTCAAAAAGCTCCATTAGCTTCCGGTTGAGTGGAGCACAAAATCGCATGTCTCTCTTTTCGGCACTTTGGCAACACCCTTCCCCCATATATATCTATTCTCAGTACTGCACATCTACGAACCCTCTCGCTCCCTCAGGTCCAGCTCTGAAAAGCTCCTCAAACTATCAAAATTTAAACTGGGAACATATGGAAAGAAATCCGTTAAGTATCAAGCCCCCTTCTGTTTGGAATTGTCTGCCCGCTGACCTCCGCAGTTGCTCTTCCCTGTCACAAACTAAAAACACACGTTTTTCGCAAACATCTACCATAAATACACTTTCAAGCCTGGTCCGTTCCTGATGGTCATTTTTGCCTCATGTGTGTTGCGCGCGCGTGCGCCCCCATGCGTGTGTGTGTATGTTTGGGATAATGTATTATAGTGCAATGTGTACTATAGTGCGTGTGTGTGTGTGTGTGTGTGTGCGCGCGTGTGTATATTCATTGATATGTCTGTGATTGCACTGTAAAGAATGAAATGTCATAGGTTTTTTTCCCAAAATGAGTGTACAGCGCTTTGAGCAGGGTTTAAACCCTGGATACATGCGCTTTGTAAATAGTATGCATTATTGTTTAAGTTATTGAGACATCCCAGTGCACTAAGGGATTTATAGAGCAAATCGAGAAAATTCATTATTGAACGAAGCGCACAGCGCTGAGTTCAATAATTATTTTCGAGATTTGCTCTATAAATCCCTTAGTGCACTGGGATTGTTTCAATAACGATATTGTCAGTACCGCCATAGAAAAAAGAAGATTCCAAACGCACACTTTGCTACGCGCATTTGAATAGGCATAACTGTGTGGTCAGGTCGTGTACAGTAAGATCTACTTTTGTGTGGGGTGTCTCAAGTCGTGCTTTCGTCACACGCATTTTAATTTCTGTTGGTAAATTCCAGTGTAGCGTTAAGCTGAACAGTGATGATCTTTCAGAGAGACCTCATTTGAACTCGGAGAAAGGACTGTGCTCTTCATTATTTGCGATTCGAAACCTTCAGTCGAGCTTCGATGGATTGACTGTGCGGAGTGACTCCCCTTGAATTGACTACCCCACGAAGGACTCGACGGTTCGCACATTTTCAAAATAAATGTGGCATATTTCTTGTGTTGTATCTTCACTCATCGGGGAGTCTGATACTAAATATGAACGGTAAGAATGCTCTGAACCCTACACGTATTATATCCCCATCGTTTTTTCGTTCACATTTGCCCAACATGTTAATTTGCTGAGCGGGGTTTATGTCGTCTGCTAGGCCAGAACAATCGAACCACTGCAGTCTGCACTGTCACTGAGTCTGCACGAATTATATTATAAGTCTTATAATTATATGGTAAGAACGTTCTGAACCCTACACGTTTTCGATTACGATTGTTCTTGCCTTGAAATAATATTTCGGAAACCATTCATTTACTGAACCGGCTGATGCAGTCGTATTTCAGTGTAGTCTGCTACTCGAATCAGTCTTTCAAATGTTGTGTACGTTATCGGAATAACACTTGTGTTTTCTGTTTAGACTGTTAGTCGCTGGGAATTGTATACTAACTCATCATTTGGTAATGTGGATGATAAGCTACATGCCACTAACACGGCATATTATGAGAAGAATCTATGCAAGTCGGCGAAAATGAGATGAAACACAGCGGCTTCTATTTTTAGATCAGTGGCACTGTGGCACAGGCAAATGCAATCTGTCAGAAAAAAACCCCACTTCTGCTTTAATTGAGAAGCAGGGAATTTATGGTCATTTGGTATTGTGGAGAATATAAGCAACATGTCATTAATTAATTCTGAGGATGAGAGTACAGTCTCGCTTTGGCAAAGGGCGTAAGAATACGCTCTGTGGAAAAGTTAGCGCACTCCAAGAGTGCGCTAACAGATTTAAGCGCATCGCCATTAGCCAATCAACTGGTTCACATCAGTCATGTGACACCAGTACTTACTGACAATTATTATTATTATTATTATTATTATTATTATTATTATTATTATTATTATTATCATTATTATTATTATTATTATTATAATTTAAATTATTATTATTATTATTATTATTAATTGCCAAATTCGTGGAATCGGCTCTCTCTCTCTCTCTCTCTCTCTCTCTCTCTCTCTCTCTCTCTCTCTCTCTCTCTCTCTCTCTCTCTCTCTCTCTCTCTCTTCTCGGGAGCTTTTCTCTGGAACTCCTTCCCCCAACAGATAAGAAATGCAACTTCAGTGAAAATGTTTAAGAGACAGTCACGTTCACACATCATTCGTGAATGAAATGTCTTGTTTGATTGTTATTTTGTTGAACATTTTGTACTAGGGCTAACGGATGTGTAGCTGATTTAAGCAACTTAATTCTCAAAATGAAAGGTTTAACTGTGGCAATGTAATTTTGTAATTTTTGAGTTCTCCTTATATAATTCCTTAAATGCACATTGTGTTGCAATCCATACAATGTAATTCTGTATCTTATATGATTGAATTTTTATTTTTTATGTCCGTCTGTCTTTATGTGTTGTATAAAGGACAGGGTGGAAGAATAGGCTTTGCCTAAAACCTTTATCCTTTTGTAATAAAGTCTGAGTCTGAGTCTCTCTCTCTCTCTCTCTCTCTCTCTCTCTCTCTCTCTCTCTCTCTCTCTCTCTCTCTCTCTCTCTCTCTCTCTCTCTCTCTCTCTCTCGTTCTTTTCCGTTGGACAAGGCATAAAACAAAGAATTGTCAGAAGCCTTTCATAATATCTAGTATGATAGACATCAGTTCTGATCGTGTCAATTCATCATATTTCATGTCATGACATGCATTCTCTTTTTTTTTTCCCCGTTGGACAAGAAAGCTAAGAAAACAATTCGAAATTTGTTTGAACATGTGTGTTGTTCGTCCCCCTTGTAGACAACCTGATCCACAAGGAGGTGCACCAGCTGTTCACGGACACGCCCGCCCTGACCGCCGCTGAATGCATGACCAAGTGTGACGCTCTCTTCATGCTGGCTGCCGGACACGACGAAGAGAGAACTGACAAGCTATGCCAGCAGGAGTGTGACAGGTAAATGATATCGTGTTGTGTCGTGTCACATCGGCAAACTGTCTGCCACTGCGATGCTCTCTTCAACCTCGCTACCGGACATGACAATTAGAAAACTGACAAGCTATATGCCAGGAGGAGTGTGACAGGTAAGGGGCAAATTACACCTGCGCAGAGTCAACGGCACAAACGACGCACTGCAGATTATTGAGGTAATTCTTTTTGTTTCCCCAGCCCGTTACACGTTGAGTGAAAAGAAAACAGGCCAAATACTCGTCATAATCCCTATCGCAGCATGCAGCGCCGCTGACTCTGCTCAGGTATAATTTGCCCCAAAGTGACATCACGTTGTTTCATGTCACATCGGCAAAGTCTGCCTAAAACACCTGACAATGTGTGACAATAGAAGGGTAACAGGTCAGTTATATTGTGTTATTTGTCGTCCTGTTTTGTCCTGTCGTGTCACGTCTGTATTGTCCGCCACTGATTGCTTGACCAAGTGTGACGCTCTCGTCAACCTCGCTGTTAGGACAATCATGACGATGAGGAAACTGTCAAGCTGTGAGAACAAAAGTGTTACTGGTCAGATAAATGTCTCGTCCTGCATGTTGTGTCTCTTCAACCACGCTGCAGAGCACTGATGAGGGGAAGAAAACTGACAAGCTGTGAGAACGAAAGGGTAACTGGTCAGTTAAATTGCGTTATTTCTCGTCCTGTTGTGTCTCTTCAACGTCGCTGCAAAGCATGAGGGGAAGAAAACTGACAAGCTGTGAGAACGAAAGGGTAACTGGTCAGTTAAATTACGTTATTTCTCGTCCTGTTGTGTCTCTTCAACGTCGCCGGCTGCAGAGCATGACGATGAGCAAACTGACAAGCTATGACAACAGGAGAGTAACAGGTAAGCTAAACAGTGTCATGTACGTCATGTTGTGTCATGTCGTGTCATGACTTAGGCTGACTGCATGACGAAGAGTGGCGTTCTGTCAAAGTCTACTACTTCTACTACATGACGAGGAAAATATTGACAAGGTGTGCCAGATGGTCTGTAACAAGTAAATTGTGTCGTTTCACGTCATGTTGTGTCATGTCATATGCTCCGACTGCATTGCCAGCCACCGTATAATGACCAAATGTGACGTTCTCTTTACCCCCGCCGCCGGACACTTTGAGAAAAAGAGTGAGAAATTATACCAGTTGGAGTGTAGAAATTAAGGTCTGCCGTAATTAATGATTACACTCTATGCCATGTTAACGCTTTCTTGGTTTCTTTCTCGACAAGGTAGTGGTCGCGCTTTGTATCAACCAGTCATATTGCCTATTCAGTGCAGATCTTGATCCGTCAACAACAACAACAACAATCTCGTTCTATTATTGTATCATGTTTAATTGCATAAAACCTTGTGTAAACCAATCATCGCGGCAATCACTAACATCTGTTAATCAGACCACAAGCAATCATCTTCACAAAACGATATGAAGTGATCATGGTCCCTCCGACAAACAAAGTTTTCACAAATGTTAGAATCTGTTATCAAGAACACAGTGACACTTTAACTTTGTTCTGCATGTTTCAGTTTCCATCAGCATGGCCATCAACACACGACTGTGGCCAACTAGACAAGTCTCCCTTTCTCCCAGATACGAAAGTCTGGCTGTCAGCTCGTTAGCCCTAAACATGTGATAATTATAAATAAATATGCACAGTGAAAGGTATTCTGAAGTTGTCTGCATGAGACGTGACTGAAGCACGTACAATGGCCAAAAATAAAGAGGCTCAGAACGAGAGAGAGAGAGAGAGAGAGAGAGAGAGAGAGAGAGAGAGAGAGAGAGAGACAGAGAGAGAGAGAAAGAGAGACAGACAGACAGACAGACAGACAGAGGCAGATACAGACAGAAACACAGAGAGAGAGTGGGAGAGAGAGAGAGAGTCTCTGTCTGTCTGTTTGTTTGTTTATATGTGTGTCTGTCTGTGTGTATGTATGTCTGTGTCTGTGTTGAGAAAAATTCGAAAACACACACGATGTAATTATCCTGCAAGAGCTAATTACTTCAGTACGCAGAAGTGCAAACACGCAATATTTTATAAACATACTTTCTTTATTTGGTGTTTAACGTCGTTTTCAATAGTTCAAGGTTATATCGCGACGGGACAAATAAACAATGACGTTGTTTATCCTTATTCGGATGGCGTGGGTCGTGTACGATCCATACTCTGCAAAGAGGCGGCAAACCGTTTATCCCTATTCGGATGGCGTGGGTCGTGCACGACCCATACTTTTTACGTTGAATCCTTCTTTAGCCGCAAGTATGCGTCGTACACGACCCACATCATCCGGACTGTGTAGTCCAACGCGTGATCCGGTGAAGGTTAACAACCACATGAAAGAACGGAGATAACGACGGAGACATCAACAGCAGCAATAACAACCGACGACTAAAGTAAAATTCATAATGTTGATGTAACAGCAGCAATAACAACCGATGACTAAAATAAAATTCAAACAAATCCATCAAAAACCACTACCAAAGAAAATAAATAAACACACAAAAAGTTTAAACATGGCTAAACAAATTGGATACCATTAGTACATGATGCCCTACACAGCTGTGACGACAAAATCAACAGCCCCAGCGACGTACACCACTTGGCAGAAACACTCAACAACTACGACCCCTATCAAACAACCACATGAAAGAACGGAAATAACGACGGAGACATCAACAGCAGAAATTACCACCGATGACTGAAATAAAAATTCAAACAAATCTATCAAAAACCACTATGTAATAGAACATTGTGAGTGCTTCAGAATCTGCATAATGCCTTAATTTTTATAACAGGTGCAAATTCGTTGATACTACTTTGCAAATATCACTGACTCAAATGAGTTTGCCATTTCAACTCTTTACCAATGGTAACACCCAAGAATCTAGCTCTGTGGTAATAAGGATTCGTGCTCTCCAGACGGATGTTTGTCTAAGCCGCCATTTAGGAAAGTTTTTTGACGATATGGATCTTCAAAAGTTCAAGGGACACTCGCTGTACTTTAATTTAGAAACACCTGCAATGATTTGCTCAAAACTGCTCCAAAACTATGCCATATAATTAAATCAAGTTTAATCAGCGAGCGGTTTGCAGTGTCCAGCACTCCTGTCAGCAGTCCAGACTTCCGGTCGTCATCATTATTTATATAGTTTTCATAGGTACCCATTCGTCAAAGGTGATAAAGACCGTTGGATTGAGGAAGTCAAACCTACAGTCTAGCTAACGCATGCAATATCTCTGCAATAAAACCTTCTCCGTGTGTGTTGTCATCTATTCAACCCCCCAAAAAAACTCTGTGCTCTCGGCACAATTTTAAATCTGTATTTCTGGATTTATCGCATGGAATGCTCAGGGTCAAAAGATAGGACGAAAACTAGGAGTCGTACAAACTGCGTCACAATGAGAATTACAGTCTGGGATTCCTATTCAAAATACAGCCGTTATCAATATGAGTAACTCAGCGCTCAAACGATTATTTTTAAGGTATTCCTGGTGTGTGGTCACAAAATAACAACCCCCAAGCTGAACAGTATAGCTCTTGAGGCGATTTGAGAAAGTTTCTTTGGTTATATATATTCTCTTTAAGCGTCCGAGTGGTGACTTGGTCGCGTTGATCTAATTCTATCTATCGAAAGTTATTGGCAGAAAATGCGTTTTTAGATTGTCGAGATCTGGAGTCAAGTACTGGCAAAAAGCAACATAAATCAAATCATCTTTAAAGTTGACTCGTCTATGAAGTTCACGCGTATCGTGAATTTACAGGTGAACGTCAGGTTATACGAACCTTCGTAATAAAGTTCTGAGATTACGCCCCCCCCCCCCCCCCCTCTCTCTCTCTCTCTCTCTCTCTCTCTCTCTCTCTCTCTCTCTCTCTCTCTCTCTCTCTCTCTCTCTCTCTCTCTCTCTCTCTCTCTCTCTCTCTCTCTCTCTCTCTCTCTCTCTCTCTCTCTCTCTCTCTCTCCAAAATGGTTTGCAAGAGCACGGAGGTATGGTTAAGTCAGGGTCAATTACAATTGTTTCACCTGTCAGTGTGGTCACCGCCCACTTTTGAATTGTGCGACGTGTGAAGCTGTGGATGCATACACGTTTCCAACAGTATGGTTTAAATCGGTGCGTCCCGCTAGTGCTACGTGTTATTTGTGCTGCGTATCGTTTGCGCTATTTTCTGTAGTGCTATCGACACAAATTGCCAAAAACAGTAGCGCTATCGGCACGTAGTGCTATTGCCACAATTCACACGTGCCATTATCACTACGTCTCAATAGAACTACGTGTCGATATCACTATTTTTGAAAAACCAATGTACTGTAGCGCTACGTGTCGATAGCGCTACGTGTCGATAGCACTATACTACATGTTCAAACGGCAGACACTTCCCTTTGTGTTTGCGTGTGAGTGTGTATATATATTGTCTGCATGGCTGTCTGTCGGATCTGTCTGTCTCTGTCTCTGTGTATATCTGTGTGTGTGTGTGTGTGTGTGTGTGTGTGTGTGTCTCTCTCTCTCTCTCTCTCTCTCTCTCTCTCTCTCTCTCTCTCTCTCTCTCTCTCTCTCTCGCTCTCTCTCCTTTTTCACCACGTATGTATTTCATGGTTGTTGTTGGTGTGTGGTTTGCTTTTTATATTTAGTCAAGTTTTGACTAAATATTTTAACATCGAGGGGGAATCGAAACGAGGGTCGTGGTGTATGTGCGTGTGTGCGTGCGTGTGTGCGTGTGTGTGTGTGTGTGTGTGTGTGTGTGTAGAGCGATTCAGACTAAACTACTGGACCGATCTTTATGAAATTTGACATGAGAGTTCCTGGGTATGAAATCCCCGAACGTTTTTTTTCATTTTTTTGATAAATGTCTTTGATGACGTCATATCCGGCTTTTCGTGAAAGTTGAGGCGGCACTGTCACGCCCTCATTTTTCAACCAAATTGGTTGAAATTTTGGTCAAGTAATCTTCGACGAAGCCCGGGGTTCGGTATTGCATTTCAGCGTGGTGGCTTAAAAATTAATTAATGACTTTGGTCATTAAAAATCGGAAAATTGTAAAAAAAAATAAAAATTTATAAAACGATCCAAATTTACGTTTATCTTATTCTCCATCATTTGCTGATTCCAAAAACATATAAATATGTTATATTCGGATTAAAAACAAGCTCTGAAAATTAAATGTATAAAAATTATTATCAAAATTAAATTGTCCAAATCAATTTAAAAACACTTTCATCTTATTCCTTGTCGGTTCCTGATTCCAAAAACATATAGATATGATATGTTTGGATTAAAAACACGCTCAGAAAGTTAAAACAAAGAGAGGTACAGAAAAGCGTGCTATCCTTCTTAGCGCAACTACTACCCCGCTCTTCTTGTCAATGTCACTGCCTTTGCCATGAGCGGTGGCCTGACGATGCTACGAGTAAAATGGCATTGCGTTCAGTTTCATTCTGTGAGTTCGACAGCTACTTGACTAAATATTGTATTTTCGCCTTACGCGACTTGTTTGATTTTGTTCTTCCCCCATCCCCCGTGGTTTGTATATGAGTCTGTGGCCTTAGTATAATAAACCATTCTGAGCTCTCTCTCTCTCTCTCTCTCCCTCCCCCCCCCCCCCTCTCTCTCTCTCTCTCTCTCTCTCTCTCTTTCTCTCGCTCTCTCTCTGCACCTCTCAATGGCTCTTTCTCTGTACCTCTTTAAAATTGCTCTCTCCTTGTCTCTCCCGCTCTCCTCCCCCTCTCTCTCTCTCCATCTGTCTTTCTGTCTTCTCTCGCTCTTTCTGTCTTCTCTCGCTCTTTCCCCCTCCCACCTCTCTACCTCTCTCTCTCTCTCGCATGATACTGTATATACATACACGGATGGTTTTTTCCGTGTGTGAGTTTGTGTGTACGATACCGTGGGTACGTATGCGTTTGTGCGTGGGCGTGTGCGTGTGTGTGTGTGTGTAATGAAAGAGAGAGAGAGAGAGAGAGAGAGAAAGAGAGAGAGAGAGAGAGACAAGACAAGAAAAGACAAAGACAAATTCTTTATTAACGAGGGTAATGGCATTATCAAACAGGTGGGTTTTTTACATCCAGCCCTCGCCCATGGGAGGGTTTAATCTAATGACAATACGTTTAAAAAAATGTTACAATATGAATCAAAGAAGTAATAAAAAGCAAACAACCGAACAAACAAACGATTAACAGACTAAACAAACAAACAAAAACATACATACAAACGAACATAACATAAGAGAGAGAGAGAGAGAGAGAGAGAGAGAGAGAGAGAGAGAGAGAGAGAGAGAGAGAGAGAGAGAGAGAGAACTCAGAATGGTTTATTATATTAAGGCCACAGAGAGAGAGAGAGAGAGAGAGAGAGACAATGACAATGACAATGACAAATCTTTATTTTTCGAGGGTGACAAGAATAAGCATAGATCAATCAATCAATCAATCAATGAGGCTTATATCGCGCATATTCCGTGGGTACAGTTCTAGGCGCTCTGCAGTGATGCCGTGTGAGATGAAATTTTATACGGCCAGTAGATTGCAGCCATGTCGGCGCATATTTACCTTTCACGGCCTTATTCCAAGTCACACGGGTATGGTAGACAATTATTAACTGTGCCTAAGCAATTTTGCCAGGAAAGACCCTTTTGTCAATCGTGGGATCTTTAACGTGCACACCCAATGTAGTATACACGGGGGGTGGTTCGGACACCGAAGAGAGTCTGCACACAAAGTTGACTCTGTGAAATAAATTTCCGCCGAACCTGGGATCGAACTCGCGCTGACAGCGGCCAACTGAATACAAATCCAGCGCGCTACCGACTGAGCTATATCCCCGCCCCAGATATGCTTTTTTGCATCTGGCCCTCGCCCTAAAGAGGGACTAAACTATTTTACTATAACTATGACTAGGGAGAAAGAAAAAAAAGAAGAAAAAAAAGGTTACATAAAAACATTAATGGTAGAACATATAAGTTTATGTACATGAAGTGCATTATGTAGAAGCATTGTAGATCATAAGGTAGTGTTCAAAATTGGGTGTAAAGCAATGAAGATAAACGGAAAGTAACCCAACAATACATTAGCTCAGCAAAACAATGTATTACAGAGCCAAATCTTAGTGATTTTGTCACAATAAACCATAATTCCGATAATGAACAACTGTATACAAAGAGAACATACCAATCAAGTTTATTTGTTCATAGAGTTCATTAAATGGAAAGAATATTTGGTTCTAAAAGAATCCGTGTTGGTGGTTTGCCGCAGGGCGTTCGGAAGAGCGTTCCAGAGGCTGCTTCCTGAATAAACAAGACTTGATTTAAATAGGTCTATCCTAGGAAGAGGAGTGTTTAGTTTTATAAAGTGGTGCGAATTCTTCAAAGAGAACTTTGAACAAATGGTTTCGGGTGCATTTTCTGTCATAATTTTATGCATCATTATTCCTTTGTTGTAATTCATTCTTGACTTTAGAGGTAGGACCCCTATGTTGATGTAGTCTGAGTCGGTGAGAGTAGTCTGTTTGAGTAATACTACTTTTAGCGCTCTTTTGTGTAATCTGCTGAGTAGCTTTAGGGAATTATCACTTGCAGAGTCCCATAGAGTGGATGCGTAATCAATAAGAGACTGAATATGAGCAGTGAAAAATAACTTCCTGGCTTGACAATTAAGGAAGTGTTTAATTCTAGATAAGAGGTACACTTTCTTTGACACTAATTTACTAAGTTGTTCAATGTGAGTTGACCAAGACAGGTTGTTATCGATGTGGACACCTAGAACTTTGTGATGGTCGACTTTTTCCACTATATTGCCGTCAATCATTAAATCGGGACCAGTTGAGGTAAAATTCTGTCGTTTTTGTCTAGTTGTAATTATCATATATTTGGTTTTCTTTGGGTTAAGAGACATGTGATTTAGGTCAGTCCATTCTGTCAGCTGGTTTAGACTTCCTTGGAGGGATTCTGATAAGCGAGTTAAATTTTTGTTACTGGAGTGAATTGTGGTATCATCTGCAAAAAGTTCACATAAATGTTGAATATAAAGGGGGAGGTCATTAACATATATTGAGAAGAGCAGAGGTCCTAATACCGATCCTTGTGGTACACCGTAATCTACAGCTTGCATGCTCGATGCTCTAGTGTTTGTAAGAACTGTCTGAGAGAGAGAGAGAGAGAGAGAGAGAGAGAGAGAGAGAGAGAGAGAGAGAGAGAGAGAGAGAGAGAGGCAGAGAGAGAGAGAGAGGCAGAGAGAGAGAGACAGAGTGAGCGAGCGAGCGAGTGAGGAAGAGAGAGAGAGAGACAGACAGACAGACAGACAGACAGACAGACAGACAGACAGAGACAGACAGAGACGTAGACAGGGAGAGATAGAGAGTCACACACACACACACACACACACACACACACACACACACTCACACACACACACTCACACACACACACACACACATACACACACACACACACACACACACACACACACACACACTCAAACAGACACACACACGCACACACATACACCGACATACATATACACGTACACAAACCAGGAGTGAGAGCGAGAGAAAAAAGGAGAAAGAGAGAGTCGTCAGTAAGTAGTGGTATTGACACGTAGCGATAATGACACGTAGCGCTAAAAGATGTAGTGCTGTCGACACGTACGGTAGTGATAATGGACGAATGATAGCGACTCATCGACAAATTATTTGTAGCTCTAATCAACGTAGCGATAGCGGCACTTAGCACAATTGACACGTAGGACAAATGACACGTAGCACAAATGACACGTAGCGCTAGCGATACGCACCCGGTTTAAATAGTAACGGCGTTAAGCGTTATCGTTAATTCGGGGTCAAAGACAATTGTTTCACCATTTTATCCAGTCACCGCCTACTTTTGAATTCTGCGACGTGTAAGGCGAAAAAAATCGTTTCCCAACTGACGGGTGCGCAAGTTGTCTTATGTTGGTTGTACATTTAATTGTTCTATTCTGTATAATTATGTTCTTTTGTAAAGGGCCTAGATCGAGCCATAGGCTAGGCACTTAAAAATGTCTAGTTATTATTATTAAGTTCCGCTGCGAGTATATTAAAGCACGTAACAGGTCGGGTGTCTCGGAGAAGATTTCCAGTCTGAGCTCTCAAATGTAAGTATTGTTTCCGCTTGCCTTTTTACATTTAGTCAAGTTATGACTAAATGTTTTAACATCGAGGGGGGAATCGAGACGAGGGTCGTGGTGTATGTGCGTGTGTGTGTCTGTGTGTGTGTGTAAAGCGATTCAGACTAAACTACTGGACCGATCTTTATGAAATTTCTTCTTCTTCTTTTTCTTCGTCGTTCGCTTTATGAAATTTGACATGAGAGTTCCTGGGTATGAAATCCCCGAACGTTTTTTTCATTTTTTTGATAAATGTCTTTGATGACGTCATATCCGGCTTTTCGTGAAAGTTGAGGCGGCACTGTCACGCCCTCATTTTTCAACCAAATTGATTGAAATTTTGGTCAAGCAATCTTCGACGAAGCCCGGACTTCGGTATTGCATTTCAGCTTGGTGGCTTAAAAATTAATTAATGACTTTGGTCATTAAAAATCTGAAAATTGTATAAAAAAAATGTTTTTATAAAACGATCCAAATTTACGTTCATCTTATTCTCCATCATTTTCTGATTCCAAAAACATATAAATATGTTATATTTGGATTAAAAACAAGCTCTGAAAATTAAATATATAAAAATTATTATCAAAATTAAATTGTCGAAATCAATTTAAAAACACTTTCATCTTATTCCTTGTCGGTTCCTGATTCCAAAAACATAT
Source organism: Littorina saxatilis (assembly GCF_037325665.1). Taxonomy (NCBI): domain Eukaryota; kingdom Metazoa; phylum Mollusca; class Gastropoda; order Littorinimorpha; family Littorinidae; genus Littorina; species Littorina saxatilis. Next base: position 25,547,303 of record NC_090254.1, read on the forward strand.
AGATATGATATGTTTGGATTAAAAACACGCTCAGAAAGTTAAAACAAAGAGAGGTACAGAAAAGCGTGCTATCCTTCTTAGCGCAACTACTACCCCGCTCTTCTTGTCAATTTCACTGCCTTTGCCATGAGCGGTGGACTGACGATGCTACGAGTATACGGTCTTGCTGAAAAATGGCATTGCGTTCAGTTTCATTCTGTGAGTTCGACAGCTACTTGACTAAATGTTGTATTTTCGCCTTACGCGACTTGTTACATTTAGTCAAGTTATGAATAAATGCTTTAACATTGACTGGGAATCGAGAAGAGGTGTTTTGTGTGTCTCTGTGTGTGTGTATGTGAAGAGCGATTCAGAGAAAACTACTAAACCGATCTTCATCAAACTGTACATGAGAGTTTCTGGGTATCATATCGTTATATCGACATTTGTTTTTGTTGATAAATGTCTTTGGTGACGTCATATCCGGCTTTTTGTGAAAGTTGTGGCCGCACTGTAACGCCCTAATTTTTCAACCAAATTGGTTGAAATTGTGGTCAAACAATCTTTGATGAAGTCCGGACTATGGAATTGCATTGCAGCTCGAAAGCTTAAAAATTAGTTAATTAGTTTGATTGTTTGCTCATTATAGTCGTCATTAAAATCGATCTTTCGCAAACAAAAATTTGTTGTGACCTCCTATTTCTGAGATATCGCGTGTCCGTTATTAGGCGCCCGTCCAGTAATTAGGGCCTTTCCCCTACGTTCCTGCTTACCGCAATACGCTATTGCGCTATTCTGGCTTGTCAATTTCACTTCGTGTTGCACGGCAAAAGTGGGGATTGACGAAGCTGTTATGTCTTGGTGAAAAAACGCAATGCGTTCAGTTTCATCCTGTGAGTTCGACAGATTGACTAAATCTTGTAATTTCGCCTTACGCGACTTATTTTTCTCTCTCTGTCTCTCTCTCTCTCTCTCTCTGACTATCATTCTCCCTCTTTATGACTTGAACACTTTATGACTTAAGTTACCTCCCTTTCCTGAGAAAATTCGAAAGTTTGGTTCTAGAACTTACTTGTACGTTCTGGTTCTTCATTTTTCCCCTTCGTCTAGAAATAGATAATCTCAAATGTCACTGGGATTATATATGTGCTTGCTACAGATTAAACAGAAGGCGCTGTACTCGCCTTGCGCTATGTTAGCTGCATTCAACAATACAGCATGCGATCCTCAAAATGTTGAAGCAATCCACAGCACGCCCATCGGGAACAATTCGGAACCAAAATGTGTTCCTCTGTATCTTGCAATTATTATCATCTGAGCTACTAAAGAACATGTAAACGTTCCCATAATGCCATTTTCTTTCGCCTGCACTACAGACATGACAAGATAAGCCTTATTTTGTCTGTTTTGCGGCTGTGTGCACAACGTACATTCGCGCGCGATCCAGAGCAAGTGAAGAAATAGCGACTATCTACAACCGGAACACGTCGCTCCACACGAATATGGTGCGGAACAGTTCCCCAGGATACCATGGATGGACGGAGGTGTAACTTATACTATTAGTAATACATATTTGCTCTATGTTTTTGATACATTTCTTTTGTTACCAATTGTGCTTCAAATAATGTTCTCATCAAACCGAAACAGACAAATCTAAAGGATATCTGAATTAGTCTGACTTGCACACTAAGTTGTATCAGGTTTTCTTTTTAAGTATAGGGGGCTGTTTACAGTGATTCTCTTTACTAGTCCATATTAGCTCCCAGGCTCCTAATATGGACCATTTGTGAATTTTTCTGTATCCAATTTTTGTTGAATGTCTATCAAAGGTTATTCGTTCTAATTAGGCCTAACAGTTAACTAAAGAGAGAAGGACTACCAAACACAAGATGAAACTTCTTCGCACAAAACCAAGCTAGTTATCAGCAAGAAACAAGAAGTGATCCATATTAGGCATCCTTCCCCTATGTCTGTCTGTCTGTCTGTCACTTGTGCGTGCGTGCGTGCGTGTGTGTGCGTGTGTATTTGCGTGCGTGCGAGCGCGTGTGTGTGCGTGTATGTGTGTGTTCCTACATGCGTGCTTGTGTGTGTCTTTGTGTGTGCGTGCGTGCGCCTGCATCCGTGCATATTTCTGTGTATGTGCGTGTCTTTGTGTGTTTGTCTCTAGTTGTGTGTTTGTGTCTACTTGTGTGTATGTGTGTGTATGTGTGTGTTTGTGTGTGTGTGTGTTTGTGTGTGTGTGTGTGTGTGTGTGTGTGTGTGTGTGTGTGTGTGTGCGTGTGTGTGTGTGTGTGTGTGTACCCATGTTTCCACAGGTTTGGTTGCCTAAATCACCATAAGGCAACCATCCACACGTGGATGGCAACCTAAACTCTGGATGGCAACCTAATTGTGTGGATGGTCGCTTCATTTAACACCGTTAAATTGACTTTTTTGACGGAAAGAATGTCATAACAATGTTCAAAATGACATTCTTTCCGTCCACACGTGTGGATGGTTGCCTTATGGTTAAATTGACACCGTTAAATTGACTTTTTTGACGGAAAGAATGTCATAACAATGTTCAAAATGACATTCTTTCCGTCCTCTATAGGCGACGAAATAGGTCAAATTTTGTGCATTTTTTAGTGCAAAATTCTTCGATGCCGGAGCGAGTACTGCACCCAGTGCTGTTGTAGTGCAAGTGCACTAGAAAGGCACTACACCCAGTGCCGCCTCTTAGGTAACCATCCACACTTTAGGTGTGTGTGTGTGTTTCTGTCATTCTGTCTCTCTGTGGTATGCGAGCATGTTTCGGCTTGTACACTTATACACAAATAACTGTAACCCTATAACCCTAGATACGAAGTGTGTCAAGCTGGTTCCTAACCCTTAGGCTGGTTGTCGCGACATATGTCGCGCTACTTTACGTATACTGTCACCTGGTTGTCACGACACATGTCGCGCTACTGGCTCAGTCTGTTTGGTCGGTTCCGATTACCTCCCATGGATGGGAAAACCTATATGACCGTTTTTACATTTAGTCAAGCTTTGACTAAATGTTTTAACGTAGAGGGGGGAATCGAGACGAGGGTCGTGGTGTATGTGTGTGTGTCTGTCTGTCTGTCTGTCTGTGTGTCTGTCTGTCTGTCTGTCTGTGCGTGTGTGTGTGTGTGTAGAGCGATTCAGACCAAACTACTTGACCGATCTTATGAAATATGACATGAGAGTTCCTGGGAATGATATCCCCGGACGTTGGGTTTTTTTTTCGATAAATACCTTTGATGACGTCATATCCGGCTTTTTGTAAAAGTTGAGGCGGCACTGTCACACCCTCATTTTTCAATCAAATTGATTGAAATTTTGGCCAAGCAATCTTCGACGAAGGCCGGACTTCGGTATTGTATTTCAGCTTGGTGGCTTAAAAATTAATTGATAACTTTGGTCATTAAAAATCTGAAAATTGTAAAAAAATTAATTTGTTTTTAAAACGATCCAAATTTACGTTCATCTTATTTTTCATCATTTTCTGATTCCAAAAACATATAGATATGTTATATTCGAATTAAAAACAAGCTCTGAAAATTAAAAATATAAAAATTATTCTTAAAATAAAATTTCCGAAATCGATTTAAAAACAATTTCATCTTATTCCGTGTGGGTTCCTGATTCCAAAAACATATAGATGTGATATGTTTGGATTAAAAACACGCTCAGAAAGTTAAAAAGAATAGAGATAAAGAAAAGCGTGCTATCCTTCTCAGCGCAACTACTACCCCGCTCTTCTTGTCAATTTCACTGCCTTTGCATCGAGCGGTGGACTGACGATGCTACGAGTATACGCTCTTGCTGTAAAAATGCAGTGAGTTCAGTTTCATTCTGTTAGTTCGACAGCTTGACTAAATGTTGTAATTTCGCCTTACGCGACTTGTTCTTTATTTTTCTCTCTGTTAATTCACTAGTGGCTATGTAACATGTGTAAGCTGGTTCCTATTAAAAGTGGATTTGTAATTTGATGCCCATGTTGACATAGAAATTAATCCAGCAGAACACGTCACTGTAAACCGAGAGCAGCTATGTTGTAGATTTTTGGTGTGTGTCTAATTTAAAGATGCGCTCATCAAACACAAAGTTGTGGACCACGGATCTGTGTTGATTTAAAAGAGTGTCTTCACTGGAAGGGGGGGAAGGTACATTTTAAGATGTGCATATCTATATATATATATATATATATATATATATATATATATATATATATATATATATATATATATATAAGAAACAAGAAGAAGATTCGAACAACAAAAGTATGTACGTAGGTAATACATGTAGTTTTTGTGTGTCTACAGCGGCTTTGCATTGGAACATTTTTTTGTGAAAATAACTCTAAATGGTCGCTTCATTGAAAGGCACACTGCCATCAACAGCCTATGTGCTCTCTGTGAACAGTCCACTCCGAATTGTTTTTATTATTTATTATGTAAAATCCATTTGAGTTTTTGTGTGTGTAAAGAAACTTATTCAACCAAAAAACAAAAACAAAATCCAGCACACTGCAACAAGCAGTCAGGGGGTTGACTTTTGGTATGTGACGGGTACCTTGACGGGCGCAGTGGCGTGGTGGTAAGACGTCGGCCTCCTAATCGGGAGGTCGGGAGTTCGAATCCCGGTCGCTGCCGCCTGGTGGGTTAAGAGTGGAGATTTTTCTGATCTCCCAGGTCAACTTATGTGCATACCTGCTAGTGACTTAACCCCCTTCGTGTGTACACGCAAGCACAAGACCAAGTGCGCACGCAAAAGATCCTGTAATCCATGTCAGAGTTTGGTGGGTTATAGAAACACAAAAATACCCAGCATGCCTCCCCCGCAATCGGCGTATGCTGCCTGAATGGCGGGGTAAAAACGGTCATACACTTACAAATCCACTCGTGCTAAAAACATGAGTGAACGTGGGAGTCTATGCCCGTGAACGAAGAAGAAGTTATGTGACCAAGTGGAGGGATGGTCTTATCCCATGTAAAAAGCATAGCCAGATCTTACATGGTGAGCCGAAATGGGTTTTTTACCGAAAAGGAGTGTGCCCCTTTAAATATCTACACTAGAATAATGTATAAAACAAGTCATCTGGCAAACATCTATTGGAAACACTCAGATTTGAACGCTTGTTGCAGAAAGAAAATATTGCCCAACGATTCTTTCGCCATATCGAGACAAAAACGACGCACGGGAATATCATCGACAATGGACAACTTAGAGGCGCTCCAACTGGAGGACAGAAATGGAATCAGTACACCGCCCGAGTCAGTGTATGGGACCATTTCACAGCAAAAGATACCCACAAACAAACAATCCCCAGCAGCAGCAGGATATTCCAGCATTGTCCGTGCCTTCAAGCGTATTGAAATTGGCTTCATCTCAGTCATGTACGTCTTGGGATTCGCTGCTTTTCACGTCATGCTTCCGGTATACGCCGGAAGTACGAAAATGGCGGGAGGCGATTCTTTTATCATGATTGTGTACGCTAGTCTGTGGTTTCCTGTTGTGTTCTTCATTTTCACTAACTTGCTTCAAGCGCTTTCGGGCAACGTTGTGACGTGGCTTCCCGTTGGCAAATGGCGGGCTGTGATCGCAGTAGGTGTGTGTTACGCCGCGACAGGACTAATCATCTCTTTCGCAGGCTTGCCAGAAAGGACACCGCCTTATCTTCAAGCAGTGTTAAGCACTCTTAGGCTTCCATTTGTTATCATTCTACGGCTGCTTATCTTGCGTAAAGGTAAGAGTACTGTGTATGTTGTTATACATGCGCTGATCAAAGAATAAAGGACACACGCACCCAGACAGACAGTCAGATAGACAGACAGGCAGGCAGGCAGGCAGGCAGGCAGGCAGGAAGACAGACAGACAGACAGACAGGCAGACAGACAAACAACAGACAGACAGACAAACAGACAGACAGACAGGAAAACGCTTATTAACAGGAAAACACTGGAACAAACCTGTAGGAATATAATGAAACTACATTGGAAAAATATCATGCTTACAACATAACAAGTCACGTAAAGCGAAATAACAACATTTAGTCAAGCTGTCGAACTCACAGAATGAAACTGAACGCACTGCATTTTTTCACCAAGACCGCATACTCGTAGTTTCGTCAGTCCACCGCTCGCGGCAAAGGCAGTGAAATCGACAAGCCAGAATAGTGCGGTAATGGTCGAGCTGAGCAGGATAACACGCTTTTCTGTATCTCTGTTCTTTTTAGCGTACTGAGTTTGTTTTTAATCCAAACATATCATATCTATATGTTTTTGGAATCAGGGACCGACAAGGAATAAGATGAAATTGTTTCTAAATCGATTTCGGAAAATTAATTTTAATCATAATTTTCATATTTTTTAATTTTCAGAGCTTGTTTGTAATCCAAATATAACATATTTATATGTTTTTAAAATCAGAAAATAACGAAGAATAAGATGAAATTGTTTTTGGATCGTTTAAAAAAAAAAATATTTATGACAAGTTTCCGATTTATAATGACCAAATTCATTAATTATTTTTTAAGCCACCAAGCTGAAATGCAATACCAAAATCCGGCCTTGTCGAAGATTGCTTTGTCAAAATTTCAATCAATTTGATTGAAAAATGAGGGTGTGACAGTGCCGCCTCACTTTTACAAAAAGCCGGATATGACGTCATCAAAGGTATTTATCGAAAAAATAAAAAATGTCCGGGGATATCATTCCCAGGACCTCTCATTGGATTGGATTGGATTGGATTGGATAAGATTTATAGTCCAGTGAGGTTACCCTCATGGAAATTCGGGCTGCTTTCTCCCCGGGGAAAGCGAGCTGCCATATATACGGCGCTACCCATTTTTTTTTTCCTGCATGCGTGTATTCATGTTTCCTGTCAAATTTCACAAAGATTGGTCCAGTAGTTTAGTCTGAATCGCTCTACACACACACACACAGACACACACGCACACACACACACACACCCACACACACACACACCCACATCCACACACACACACACACACACACATATATACTGACACCACGACCCTCGTCTCGATTCCCCCTCTATGTTAAAACATTTAGTCAAAACTTGACTAAATGTAATAATAAGACAAAAAGAGATTATTTTAGTTCGACTTATCATTTAAGTGAGAGAACCACTTACAGTGTAGTTTATCGAAACATTTAAATGTACACAATTCCCAAATTGCTGCGACTGAAACAAAGACGAAGACAGAACATAATGTCAGTCACAAACAACAAGCGACACGTTCAGCAGTTCAAGTACACGTTACTCCAGACACTCCTAGGAGTTACACTAGGCATTAATACGTTTGTATAATTATTCTTGCTGTTAAAGATACAGTGCCGCTCGTGTGTGATCATGTGCACCGACATGAATCTGTCCAGACTTTTCAAGCTAAGTTCCACTTGGATATTCACAGAAATCAACAGCTGGACCGCTCCGTGTACAGAGTGGTACATTTCAATGGAATTCATTTCACAGATAACAAAAAATGAATGTAAATTCCGACTCTGCAGAGAGCGCATGCTGATTTTTGGCATGTGCTTAAGTTAAAGTATGATGTTACCACACGAGAAAGCCTGGACAGTTCTGTGATGGTGAGCATGATTGCTTACACAAGAAGAAATGTACCTTTAAGTGAGCAATGGGTTTTCAGGTTTGAGTCTTCGTAGATTTGGATGCACCATTGCCGTGCTGGTTGGGATTTTCATCACCATTGCGCCCCAAATTTGGTTGCTACCCGGAAGCGGAAGTGAGTCAATGAATGGAGGTTCCATTGCGCATATCATTTGGCCTCTGATCTTTGCCTTCGGTTATCTACCAGCTGCTACTTTTACCGTTCTCTTGGAGCGAGAGCTGCAACAGACAGAGGTAATGTGAATGTGGAGAGTGTGACTGATATAGAACTCTTAACATTTGCATAGCTTCGATATGGGACGTTTCCAAAAACATTCCCCAAATCGGGCCATTTTTACCCCTGCAAAAAACGAACTTTCAAAAATCAATTTTTTTTATGTTTCTATTGTATTTTTGCATTTATTTAGTAGTGCGGCATAAACGAAACATGCCAGCTCTGTGTGTGCGAGCGCGCATGTCACGTGTGTATGTGTGTGTGTGTGTGTGTGTGTGTGTGTGTGTGTGTGTGTGTGTGTGTGTGTGTGTTTGAGTGTGAGTGTGTGTGAGAGTGTGTGTGTGTGTGTGTTTATGTGTATGTGTGTGTGTGTGTATGTGTGTGTGCGTGCATGCGTGCGTGCGTACGTGTAAGTGTGTGTGCGCGCACGCGCGTGTGTGTGGGTGAGTTTGTGTGTGTGTGTGTTTATATTATGAGTTATGTGAGTTTGTGTGTGTGTGTGTGTGTGTGTGTGTGTGTGTGTGTGTGTGCGCGTGTGTGTGTGTGTGTGTGTGTGTGTGTGTGTGTGTGTGTGTGTGTGAATTACAGATCACATGTGGCATGTTTTAGACGCATTCACTGAGTTTATCACATGGTCTCAGGTGTTCAAGAACTGCATTATTTCAGGCCATTTCTTCTGAAGAAATCACCCAGCAGGTGCTAAAAGGGTTCGGATGCAACTTCACCTCAGGCAAACACTCCCGAGGGATAGCCCACAGGGCTTTATTTTCCACATATTATTGATAACGTTTCGGAAATCTAATGATGTGTTTGCTTTGTCAACTTATAAAACTGGGCATTCTTCCATAAAAAAAACATTAGACAAACAGAAACAAGAAAAGCAACAGCATGAAAGGTTAGTTTATGGAACTTTTACTTCGAGACAAAACGAAACGTTTCCTGGAACCGCGATGTGTCGAACTATACAGTGGACACAAAAACGATTGAAAGGGTAATCACCATTCGTGTGTCTTGATCCCCATTTGTCATGTTTCAGACTCATTCACTGAG